>NC_056736.1:678721556-678868289 GCF_019279795.1 Protopterus annectens | reverse complement strand
ATTGAAAGGTCTTGGAGTTAGCATGTTTAATTAGCGGGGGGGGGGCGGGCTTTGGGCATACAGTCTTGCAAAAAAAGATCATGTTTGTCTTTTGACTTTTTCTAATTGGCTGTTGATCGTTTGTGTTTCGATGTGAAGTTTCAAGAAATTGTCAAACTTCAGTATATATGTATGTATAGGTGTGTGTGTGTTATATATATATATATATATATGTGTGTGTGTGTATTTGTATATATGGTTTTACTATTATAATTTTGAGTTGAAATGTACCCAGATGAAAATTTCAAAATACAGATTTTCAAATTTTCATCTGGTTGAACATCTCAATGTTTGAAAGTTTATGTTAGCGATAGTACTGTGCATTCGCTAATATAAATTTGAAGAACTGTACAGAGATCATGGTACAGTGCGGTTAGGGAAATTATTTTCTTCACTGTAGTGCAGTCTCAGAGTTAGAATATATAGTTAGCAGGGGATGTGGGGGGCACAGCCCCTCACCGGGGGGGGGGGGGGGTTGCAGGAGGGCTTTCCCCCCTGTAGAATCATTAGGTGTAGGAGTTCACTTTACGTGAACTCCTATATGGACATCACATGATGTGTTAGGAAACAATGTTGAATCTGCTGAATTTGTAAGTCTGATTCAGCATTCTGAGTTGTGCTGTATTTTCAGTTTTGAGGTTTGCTTTCAATATGTCGAATGGAAATTATCATGATAGTAAACGTGTGTATATTTATATATATATATATATATATATATATATATAGTTATATATATATATATATATATATATATATATATATATATATACACACACACATATATATATATATATATATATATATGTATGTATATGGGTGTACTTAATTTTGAAGTCATTTAACTGAATCTTAGTTGACTGAGCACAATTCAGTAAAAGTTCACTTCACTTAAAATTCATTTGACTGAAACTCATTTCGTTGAAAGGTATATGCCCTGTTCCCGAGTGTAGTGCTATCCTTGAGTTTATAGTTTGAGTACATATTGTCTTCTGGAAAGAGTTATTCATTGTAGTTGTAAGTATCCATGTCTGTGGATTATAACATTTAAAATAGGTGGGGGGCTTTGCCCCCAACAGCCCCCTTGCTATATATTTATACTAACTCCGTTATGTTACTGTGGGGTACAGAGCATATACCCTTTGAGGAATGAGTTTCAGTCAAATGAGTTTTCATTGAAGTGAGCTTACAGTGAATTGCGCTCAGTCAACTGAGTTTTGGCAAAATGAGTTTTTGACGAAATGAAGTAGACCTATATATATATGTGTGTGTGTGTGTGTCTGTGTGTGTATTGTCTAACAATCAGAATACTGAACCTCAAATGATCAAAAAAAGACGAGTGCACACGAAACACTGAACTCTACCAGTAAGAGTGAATCACAAAATTTTGAATACTTTTTCCACTAAAAAATCCCTATATCAGTAAGCTTCAGTTACAAAACTGAGATCATGTGTCATTTTGGTAGTGGTACTGTTAGAGAAAAGGGTTTTTAATAACCTAATGTGCAGATTTAGGGTAAAAACACGAGTAAGGTGGTGTAGGGGAAGATATATTATGTGTGTATGTGTATAAATACAAACACACGCACTCCTTTTTTTTTTTTTCTCTTTTATTAAGAAAATTTATCTTCCTAGATATCTAAGTATTTGGTGTCAGAATTTGTTTTTAATGTGTGTTTCTAACCATTCCTTTCCTTACATACCAGAGCACCTGTTCTATTTTTAGTTAACACTTGTGTTTTTTTCTTTGGGTTGAAAACTGGTCATATTATCAAGGCATGTCATACCATGGGAGGATGGAAAATGTTCTTAAATTCTGCCATTTATCAGTTGTGCCATATTCAGTTGCATATTTTTTTGCTGGCCATGAATGTTTATGCATGGGCATCCTCTCCTAGTATGTACTTCCGTGTCCTTTCTTACTACATGGTCTATGAGCACCTCTCCCAGATTCACTGTTGGGGTTACTACCCAGCATCTAATCCTTTTTCCAACCCCCTTCATTCTTCTCTCTCTCTCTCCTAACGGGAGCTTCTGTTACCCAGCTAGGTTCTCAAAGCCCCTGCCCCATTTACCAACTTTATTTCAAAGAGCTTTAGGTAGTCACATGAATCCCATAGTATTCACGGAGGAAGCTCTGAAAATGGCTGAGACTCAGACTTGCTGATCCATATGTTATATCTCTTATTTTGTGTGATTTCAAATTACCATAGCTCATTGTAAAACCATTTAATACTGAACAGTGCTTAAAATAATACAAAGACCCTAGCAATTTATTGTATGACAAAGTATGTGCTGAGTATCATAAAAATTTGTTTCATTTAAAAAAAAATCTTCAGAAGATAGGCTGGTCTTTAGCTGTTTTCAAGGTTATAATTACTTGGTACTTTGTAGTCTAGCTGTATGAAAATTTGCACCAAGTAAGTGCTGTAAAACATATATAACATTTAAGGACTATAGACTTGGCTGGTATCCCATAGTGTCGTCGTCCTGCTATACAGCATACAGGTCAGGTAAAAGTTATTTTAATGCTGTCAGTTTGTAGGTAATTCTCTAACTATCTAACAGGAAGTATAGCAATTGCAAGACAGAGATAACATAAGTAGAATTTGTAAGTCCCACTTTAGGGCTATTGCTATAACTTTCTGCAGAGATTGTAGTTATTGAAAGGCCATTTCCAGGAAGAACTGGGGAGCTCTACACTACTGCATCAGTGTGATATACAGACCAACGGGTACACCAGACTTACCATTTCCTTGAGGGCAGTCCGTTAATCCTAGACATGTTCCCTTGCTAGAATAAGGGGGTTTAATGTAAAGAGACTTCTGCTTCTTGCTTGCCAGCTCTCTGTCATTGGAGGAATAAGTCCAAGAAAGTGTGATTTGGGGAAGACAACCAGGGAGAGAGTGAGGACACTGAAGTGCACAGATATTACAAGATAGAATGTGTGACAGAAATTAAATATATGATGACTGAATCTCTCTTTGCTTTAGAATAGAAAGTGGAGCTTTCGGTGTACAGTGAAGAAGAGTAACATGTCAGACCTGTTTTGTAAATCTCTGCACTAATTGAAAAACATTATGCAACAAATAACGTGTTGTTTAGCATGCTTTTATTTAACCTTTTAGATTTCTGAAGACGGAAGAGAAGAGATGGTAGTTGTTGAACTACATAGTTCTTGGCAGACTTCAAGAGCTTGTTTCCGTATACTGGCACACTTTGGAGTACCAGATAATTCACAGGTTAGTATTTAAGCAGCTGGGTAGGTGGTTCTTAAAAAAAAAAAAAAAAAAAAAAAAAGGCAAAAAGGTATTAGCTTGATTTCAACATTCGTATTTGTTTCCTCATAAAGCATTGCTTATATTTTTTGTAATTTTGTATATGCCATATGTAATCAGTTTTACAAATGCTGACTACACTTCAAGTTTATTATTTTTTTTCAATAATCATTTTTTATTATTTTTCACAACCATATTACAAATTCACACATTATATACAATATATACAAGATGCTTCCATTAGTTACTTTCACATATATATCAACCTCATGTATTGATCAAAGGTAACTTCTAGTTTATTTGATACTTGAGTAAAGGGTCTGACTTAATGTGTCATTTTCAGCTATGACCAGGTACACTGTATTTCAGTGCTTTCTAGTTGTAAGTAAATTCTTGATCCTGCAAACTGCCATTTTGTTGTGGTCTGTGTACCCTGGGGATAGCTTGGCATCCCTTCCAGGACTAGTTTCTTTGTTTTGTGTCACCATTGCTTGGGATAGACTTCAGTTCCCCAGTACTTGAACTGGGTAAAGGAAACACTGAAGAATGAATGAAGAAATGAAATTCACATATGCACAGACATAAGCAGATTAAAATAACTTTCGTTGTTAGTCATTTCATTGGTGAAAATAATTTATCAAAGTGGTAAGTAACCTATTAGGTTCATAGGTAGGTACTAGGCTATTGGCCTTAGGGCCTATATAAGCCTAGCCAAAAAGGTACCCTGGCTTTCGCCAGTAGTACAAACTTCAGATGCTGCTTATGATTGGAAATGTAAAAGACTGTAGCAGTGCGAGTAGGTAATATAATCATTATCAGTGTAATGCATCATAGAGAATTATTGGTATGTGTTCTATACATGAATATCAAAAATTCACTTTAAGAGCATTGTGCATTGCTTAAAATTAAACCTGGATTAAGGCTGCTAGATAGATTTTCAGAAGTCCTATTAGGTTTTCGCAAATCTATGTAGGTGAGCTACTGTTGCCAGTGCTGAGATCCAGTCCTGTATGGATATTGTCAAATTTTGAAACTAAATTGAAGACCTTGTTTCACTTCCTAATGCCATTTTCTTTTTTGCTGTCTGTTTTCAAAAAGGTTCTTTTCATTATCCTCACTCTCCTGGACAAAGCCTTTATTCTCTCCTTCTGAATTTACTGTATTAGTTGATTATGTACTTTATAATTTTGCTGATTACTCAGATCACTGTTATTTTCCAAGCCTCTAGCAAAACTCCCAGTCCTTTATATACTTTGCTCAGTCTCTGTAACACCCACATTCTCCTTACTCCCTTGGTACCTCATTTCCTTTGGACTTTTTGGATTTCATGCCATTTTGTATAGTATCTGCCATTTTTATTGGCTCTTAATTTCCTCTTTAATTAATATGGCTTTGACCTCTTCACAGTAGTTCCTTCTTTTCCATCTATAGAACTTTGTCTTTTCTTATTTCTCTCTTTTTAGCTTCATTCTTAAATCAAGGCATAATCAAAGTTCATTCACAAAATCAGTTGTTTCAGTTCTTGATGTCTGCCAAGGATGCTCTTCTCAGCACTCACATTGCACCCAGAATTTGTAGTTCATAGGTGTATACTAGTCTAACCACCGCTAGGGTTCTTAAAAGCCTAGTAGTGAAATCCAAATGTGACCTACAAATTTGATTTACATTTGATTTACATGGGGTTATTTACTGACTGCCTTTGTCCATCAGACATGTAGGAGCCAGACCAGGGGTGAATTTCTTGTTACTTATCAATAAGTCAAGTTGTGCTTAAATATGGATAGGGAATAACTCTGCTTCACATGGATGGGGAGCCTGTTCCAGAGAATGGGAATTTTCTGAGAAACACATTTGTTTCTCCAACATGTCCTATTTATGTTGTAAGCAAAATTTATGTTTTTTTAAAGTAGTAGGTCTGGTGCTGTTGGTTTTGCAGATGTGCAAAAGTTTCATCGAAACAGGGTCTAGGGGTGCCTTGTTTACTATGCAGAGATCACCTCTCAGAAGTCTGTATGATGCCGAGTAAAGAGACAGAGCTTTGAGGTCATTAGCATAGGACATTGTGTTTACTCCCTGTATTCTTTTTGTAATGAATCTTTGTGGGTGTTGTAGTTGTTGCATATGTCTGGTCAAGTACAAATCAGAGAGGGCATTATGCTCTCTGATGGGCCTGATGAGGACCGAGTACAGTGGTATCGTGACTTTTCTTGACCTAGATTCCATGCATTTCCTTTTAAGTTGAGCAACATAGAAGCATTTTCTTACTACCTTTGGCTCAAGCTGGTTGAAGGCTAGGTTACTGTCTACAAGAGATCCCAGATCCCTGAATAGAGAATGAACTTTTAAGGGTGTTTTAACTGACATAGTTACCTGGGGTAGCAGACTTCCCAAAAGGTACTATAATGCATTTCTTGTTATCGAGTTTTAAGCCCTGGCTTTGGCACCAACCATTTGTCTGTATTAGACCTATTTGAAAGATGTTCTCATCTTGGGGGGGGGGGGGGATTCATTAAATGCTCTTAGTTTGCAGTCATCTGCAAACTTGGTGAGCCAGAGGCCTTTCACATTGGCTTTGACATCTGAGAAATAGATGCCAAAGAGGAGTGGGCCTAGTACAAAGCCTTGGGGTACACGACTGGTGACTGGCCTCTTTGTGGAAGTGGCCTCACTGGTTCTAACCTCTTAAGTCCCATCAGTGAGCCAGCTAGCTGTCCAGCATTTTATAAAGGGGTTTATACTTAGATTTCCTTCTATACCACTGTTGCAGTGTTCCTTACTCAAGCGATTCCCCTGCCAAGGCTAGTCCCAACATCCATTCAGTATACCAAAGCCTTAGGATTTTTCAAAGGATGTTGTACATCACACGTATGCTCCCTGTTCATGGCCTAGGGCGTAAAGGTGATGTACAAATGTACCAACCCCAGAACATCTTTGCCATCAGTCTGAATGCCATCTTTGATCATCGATCTGAATGCTCCTTCATCTTCTGGTTACCAGGCCTTTTAAGATAAGTGTACCATTTGTTTTTTTTTTTTTTCTTATCCTCGATTTCTTTACTTTTGTTATGAGATTACCTGTCATCCAGAAAGAGAAAATTTCATTGTGGGAGACAGATTCCCCATAAGGACTGCTAGGACCAGTGTTTGTTTTGCTTGGATACTTCTTATGACCATACTTCATGCCCAGTTTGTCAAGTGTTCCCCCTAAGATTCTTTGTAGTTGTCTCTCCTCCTTGTCTATCTACCTTGAGAACCAGCATCTTAAGTTGTTGTTGCAGGATGCAATGGCGGAGTCACCCCAGCCCGAGGGTCAGCCATTAGCCAAGAATAAGACTAAAAAAGTTAGGTTGGATTCAGCTGCTATACCGCATCCACTGGACATTTCTCTTGAAGTTGGTGAAGGCATGGAAGATTGTCTGGTTAATCAGTCAGATTCCTTTGCCACGATCACTTCAGAGGCCAGCATGGATCCGGCTTTTCACACATCCTTGGAGGCTCTGCTGATGTCTGTTATGGATGTTGAGGGGGAATTGTGGCTGATCATATCCAAGGGACTGAGGGGTGTTACGCAGATTCTTGCTAGGGAGGCGATTCCCACTACGTTGGCAGAGTCTCGACAAGGTTCAACTCCCGAGAGGACATTTAGGAGTTTCTTGTGTGAGACCATATCAAAGGCTTTTGATAGGTCAAGGAATATAGAGGGTACAAAGCTGTTGTTATTTCTGTGATGATTAACCATATTAGTAAATGACTGTAGTGCTGTGGTAGTACTGTGATATGGTCGGAAACCACGGCCTTTTGGGTTGTTAACTAATACTCAGATGACCAGGTATGTTTTAGGTCTTCTATCTCAGGATTTTCACATTATTTCTGACCTTGTTGTTTCTCAGGGGAAGACTTTGGCCGTCTTTGTTGGGCTTCTCTTCTCAGGTAGCCCTTTGTTCTGTTAAGTGTAGTTATGATGCAGCTGATGCTGCTTCTAGAGCTGTTGCCTTTGGTCCTGTGTTAAGAAATTATTGTTGGCTTCACTTACAACCTTTGCATGATTATATTAAGGCTAAATTGATGGATGTTCCTCTTGAGAATAAATATCTTTTTGGTTCTGCGGCAGCTGAGCTTTTTAAATCTCTGCAGAAGGGTAAGGCCTTCCAGGAATTGAAACATATTTTTTTTCCCCTCTTCCCAAATTTTAGAGGAATTATCCTTCCAAGCTTGCCTTTGTACATAGTTTGTCTTGCCGTCATCCCAAAGGTAAAAAGGGTTCTAGAATGACTCCTCCTGCTAAGTCTACTTAGACTCCTACCACTCAGACTCCTTCTCTTTCAGACAAGCCAGGTTCTGTCTGACTACCTTTTTCCCTCCCTCCTAAGTCAGGTTCCTTTATCTCTTTGTCCTTCCTTGTCTTTTCTCAATTGGTTAAGGATCACTCAAGATTTTTGGTTTCTCTCGGTCATTCATCAGGGCTATTACATGGTGTGAAAATCCCTTCCTCCTTTTTAAGGCATTCCTTAACCTCCTCAGGAATAGCTGCCCTTTTTCCAGATGTACTTCAGAGCCTTTTGTCTCAATGTACCATCCAAGCAGTTTATGCTCCTTGTAGGGGGAAGAGGTTTTATTCCAGAATGCTTCTGGCTCCCAAGAAAGAAGACAGCTGGAGGCCCATTTCTGGATCTTCCTCAGCTCAACACTTTTCTGAAGGTTTCTTCCTTTTGAATACTGTCCCTTCAGACCCTGTTTACTTTTTTTTTTTTTTTATCTCTGGCTTTCCTAGACTGTCTGGATCTCAAGGATGCCTATCTTCACATTCCTATTCATCCCCATGTCAGGAAAATTTTAAATGTCACTGTTTCTTTTTATTTTCAGTTCTCTGCTTTGCCTTTTCCCTCTCTGCTGCCCCAAGGGTTTTCACCAAATGCCTCTTTCTTCTGATTGTCTTTTGCAGGATGAAGAGGATACACATTTTTCTTTGACTGTACGACCTACTTATTCAGGCTTGCCCTCAAGAGACCCTGCTTCAGTAGCTTCACTCTGCTATTTGCCTTTTGCAAAGTCTAGAATTTGCAGTAAATTTCCATGTTTTTGACTCCTTTTTAGGAACATGTTTTTCTCAGGTGCAGGCTCCAGACCATGTCTATGCTAGCATCCTCACTGCTTCCTAAGGCTTTAACTCTGATTGCCTTCTTCCTTGGGTCTTAGTTACAGCAAGGGAGTTTCTAAGGGCTCTGGGGTACATGGCATCCAACATTCCTATACTTCCTCTAGCCAGGCTTCATATGAGAAAGCTACAGTGGTTCCTAAAGTCATTATGGCTTCAGCATTCTCATCCTTTAGACTTTCTAGTTCTGCTTCTTCTATGCTTCGAGCTAGAGCTTCAGTGGTGGATTCATCAACTGTCTCTCAACCCAAGACTTCCTTTTCAGCCCCCAGTCCTCCCTCTGGAAATGTTTTCAAAAGCCTAAGACGTGGGGTGGGTGCTTCTTTTGGCCCGCTGAAGGTTCATGGTCTTTGTACTGTCAGAGAGTGGACCATATAATTGACAAGGAGATATAAACTCTCCTCCTTGCTGTTCAGGCCTGGCATACTCTTTCTTCCAGGGTCTCTCATAATGTTTACAGAGAATACCACAGTTATGTAGTACATCAACAAGCGGGGTGTTGGGGTGGTCCTAACTCTTGTGCAGACTAGCTTTTCATGTTTGGGACATGGCTGTCCAGTATCAGGTGACTCTTCAGGCGGTTTATATTCTCAGAACAGAACCTTGTGGTAGACTGTCTGAGCAGGTCCATAAGACTGACTGAGTGGTTGCTTCATAGAAATGTGTTTCTGGACATTGTCCATCAGTGGGGTACTCCTCAGACCTTTTTGCTTCCCTGTTTTGTGAACAGACACCATCCTCAATTTTTCGCCAGAGTCCCATGTCCTCTGGCATGGAAGATTGACACCCTCTCTTTTTCTTGGAAGTGGATATTTCTTTATTCCTTCCCTCCCCTTTCTCTCATACTGAGAGTCCTGTTCGAGGTAGAACAGGTCTCTCTCAAAATCTTGTTTGTGACTCCCTTTTGGCCCAGCCAGCATTGGTTCCCTCTTCTTCTGCACCTTGCCAAGGGTAGTCACCAGAATTTACCTCACAGGGTGGACCTACTCATACAAATAAGGGGTCTCTTATACATCCTCACTTGTCCACTGTTCACCTGACACTGTGGGTGATAGGATTTTGATCCCTTTTAGGCACCTTTTTTTCTGAGGATGTGTTTGTTTCTGCAGCAGGCCAGGAAATCCATTACTAGGAAATCTTATTTATCCAAATGGAAGAGATTTTCTGTATGGTATCTTGTTCATAACCAAGATCCACTTTCTGTGGAAGTTCCTTTGGTTCTGTCTTATTTGTATAAATTGCTCCATGCTGGGTTGGCAGCCTCTTCAGTTAAAGCTCAGATGTTCATCGTGTTACACTGCTGCAGTCATCACACTTGGGTTATCCTGCCGTCAGGCGGTCCCACAGTTGGCCAGAGTTTGAAAGTCTTGGTCCGGCGTCGGTTGCTGTCGCTTCTTCCCTGACATCAGTGTGCCAGGGGTATATAATATGCATTCGACGCCATTTTCTCCAGTCTTTCTTGCCGCGCGGTGCCCGAAGCAGAAACAGTTCGCAAGTGCCGGTCGGCCGACTCCTGAGATTTTCGAAGTTGAATTTCACATCCAAAGTCTTCAATAAAGCTAAGTACCCCATTGGGGAAACTTTTTTCTTGCCTCAGACCGATGTCAGAAAAAGTTAATAATTGTATTTCTTGTGGGAAGCAAATACCTCATAAGAACTTCCACTCTTACTGTATTCCATGCCTAGGCCCTGATCACGATGCCACTAGTTGTTGGTTTTGTGCTAGATTTAACAAACGCACTATAAAAATATGTTTTGATTTTGCTTTGCACTACTTTGGCCGAAGGTTCAATTATACTTTGCCGTCGGATCAGCCGACGACCGCAGTTCCGAAAAAACGCAAAGCAAGGATAAAGACTGGTATCCGAGGTCCAAAACCGATGACAAAACCTCTTCTAGGCTAGTAGCCGGTTCTCAGTGAGGCGCTTTTGCAGCCCCTGACACCCGCTACCTCAGAGCCACAGGCCGCCTCCGATTCCCACGTGGAGACAACTAGGCCTCCAGAAACTCAAGGTATTGGGCCTAACGAAACTAATCCCTCAGATGGGTCCGGAGCCACTGAGCAGGCACCGGCTTCTGAGGGTGTTTTCAGACCTTCACAACTTACCATTAAAACAACAGCCAAGACAAAGGTACCATTAAAGACAAAGAAACAAGTACAGCATTCTCCTGGACAGTCCTCCATGCCCAAGAAACAGATGCTTAAAATGGCCGAAGACCTCATTACTCTAATCAGGGGTTCCCATCCCTTTCCTATACAGACTATGACTCCTCTGATCAGGTTTCCATTTCCTCTGATTCCTCTTCAGACCAGGGATACTCTTTACCCCCCTATGAGGACTCTGATGCTGAGGAATCTATCCCTTCAGCCTCTCCTCCTGAGTATTACTCTTTTGGAGAAACTTTACATACCATGAGGGAACATTTCCATTGGGAAAGTCAGGAATACTCAGAATCCAAGAAAAGGCTCAGGGATTTCCTCTTATTGCCTCAGCAAAGGCCCCTGGCTATTCTGCCTGTGCTAGACATTGTGGATGATGTGTTCTCTGAATCCAGCTTATCTCCTGACTCTTTGCCCCCTGCTCCAGCCAAGCCAGATAGGTATTATAGAGTCCCTGACTCTCACAAGTTTCTTTACAAAAACCCTTCTGCTGATCCAGAAACTATTTCACAGGGTCCAAAAGGGGTTAAGGCTTCCATTGCAAAAAATCCAGTACCCTCTGACAGAGATTCCAGAGCTTTGGATAGATGGGGGAAGAAAGTATACACGTCTGCAACTTTAGCAGTAATTGCCAGTTTCACATGCTTAAGTACCAACAATATTTAATGGCTCAGTTAAAACAGCAAATGCTTGCTAGCTCAGACGCTCCTGATTGTAAAGAAATGCAGGATTTATTGCATGCAGTTGAACAGGTGGGAAAACATACTCTGCAATGTGGTTTTGATTCTTTAGAGGCCTCTTGTAGAGCCGCAGTTACAGGTTCTGTTATTCGAAGACATACTTGGTTAAAAGAACAGAGTTTACCTGAACATGTTAAGGCAAAGTTATTGGACGCTCCTTTAAAACATGATACCTTGTTTGGTGTTAAGGCAGAAGAGGTGTTAAAGAAAATGGAGGATAAAGCTAAATCTATGCAAACAGTCAAGGATTTCTTACAGGTACAGCCACCTCGGTTTAGCAGAAATTGGCCAACAAAAAATTGGTCCTTTCCAGTGTCAGACAGGCCACAGAGAGGCAGATACAGACGCCCAAGAGGCAGATCTCAACCCCAAGGCTCAAACAGACAACGACAGTGGGGCACCTCAACCCCAAAAGGAGGTAAGGACAAGTCTCAACCTTACAGGAAACAGTCACAATGACTTTTGCGTACGCCAAGCATGTCCCTTCTGGAAGCCCCCTTAGGGGGAAAACTAGCACTTTTTCTCAAAACTGGCAAACAATCACCGAAGACAAATGGGTCCTGAATATTGTGTCTCAAGGTTACATATTCCACTTCCATACTCTACCAAAGCTAAAAGGAATGCCAGACCTGCCACAAAATCAATGGGCAGAGGCACAAAAACAAATTTCAGCCCTCATGGACATGAGAGCTATACAAAAAGTACCACAACAGGAACAAGGACAAGGATTTTACTCAAGATTCTTCCTGGTCCCCAGAAAGGACAAAGCCTGGAGGCCTATACTGGACCTTTCAATTCTGAATACTTACCTGGATATTCCGATTACAGCAGCTTCTACCCATGCTGGGCAGGAAGGCTTGGCTTGTTACTCTGGACCTCAAAGAGGCATACCTGCATGTCCCTATCAGACAAAATTGCAGAAGATACCACCGATTCAAAACTGGTACAATGCACTACCAATTCTCTGCACTGCCCTTTGGCTTATCTACTGCGCCCAGGGTCTTCACAAAGTGCCTGGCACTAGTAATTGCATTTTGCAGACAAAAAGGAATTCAAATATATCCATACCTGGACGACTGCATCATTCAAGCAGAGACAAATGACATTCTTTTACAGCATCTGGCATTTGTGAAAAAGTTGCTAATTTCTCTAGGGTGCACATTAAACGAAAAGAAGTCAAAACTAGTGCTCTCACAACAGATTACATTCCTGGGTGCCAGCTTAAATACAACGGCCCAGATGGCCTACCTCACACCAGACAAACAAGTGCAACTAACTCAATATTTTCAACTACTGGCAAAAACGTCCCATCTCCCTGCAAGAAAAATTCTGCAGGCCCTGGGATTCATGGCATCCTGCATACTACTAATACCATATGCCAGACTGCATATGAGGAAATTACAATGGTACCTAAAAAGTGTTTGGACTCAACATTCTCACAGTCTAGAAGCAGTAATTCCAATAATTCCCTGCCTACAACAGGAGTTTCAATGGTGGACACAGGCTTGTCACCTAAACAAGGGTCAGCCTTTTACCCAACCCACAGCCAGGCAAACTCTAACAACAGATGCTTCGGATTACGCCTGGGGGGGAGCACACATGGCAGGAACATGCATTCGGGGCATGTGGACCACAGACCAGATGCATCTTCACATCAATCAAAAAGAGATGTTGGCTGTTCAAAATGCCCTAACAGCTTTCAAGGACCTTCTACATCCAGGACAACTATTACTAAAGACAGACAACACCACAGTAATATGGTACATAAACAAACAAGGGGGCACTCATTCTTATCCCCTATGCAGGCAAGCCATGACCTTGTGGAACACAGCTCTAACGTACCAAGTTCACCTGCAAGCACAATTCCTGCCAGGAAAGAAAAATACTCTGGCAGACGACCTAAGCAGAAATATCATGGACCCTCACGAATGGAAATTGAATCCACAAATCTTCAGCATGATAATACAAAAATGGGGATGCCCAGACGTAGATCTTTTTGCCTCCCCACTGAATTGCCAACTACAAAAATTCTGCACAAGGACTTATCACAAACAAGCATGGAAAGTGGATGCTCTTCTATTCAGTTGGAAAAACCTAAAAGTCTATGCCTTCCCACCACTGCCTCTCCTTTCAAAGGTACTCCTAAAAGCCAGGCAAGAAAAAACACAGATGATCCTTATTGCTCCAGACTGGCCATGCCAGCACTGGTACCCTATCTTAAGGAACTTGGCTCAGGGCCTACCATGGATTTTGCCCCAAATTCCACACCTTCTGACTCAACAAAACAATCAGATCCTGCACGGTCAGCTCAAAACCCTAAACCTGGCTGCATGGCAGTTACTTTAGTCAAACAGGCAATACCTCTCTCTAAAGCTGTTATGGATGCCATTTTGGAGGCCAGGAGGCCTAGCACCAGGAAAGCTTACTTAGAAAAATGGAAGAGATTCTGCACCTGGAACCAGGCTCACAGCCTTGACCCTCTTGTTCCAAACATTCCTCAGATTTTAAAATACTTAACTGAGATGCCGGACAGAGGCCTATCCTTTTCATCAATTAAGATCCACGCCTCTGCCATTTCTGCACATTACAACACGGATCCTCCTTTATTCTCTCATCCCTCGCTAAAGCAGTACCTCAGAGGGGCTAAAAACATAAGACCGCTCCGGAGAGCACCAACACCAACTTGGGACCTCAATTTCGTTTTGGAAAAACTGACCCTACCATCTTTTGAGCCAGCCAATACAGCCAATCTAAAATTTTTGTCATGGAAAACAGCTCTGCTCCTGGCAGTAACTTCAGCACAAAGAGTCTCAGAGCTACAGGCATTAATGGAAGTGGAACCTTTTATAATTTTTCATCAGGATAGGGTATCTTTTAAGGACAAACCCTACCTTCATGCCAAAGGTGGTATCTAGTGTGGCTCTTAAACAAACCATCCATTTGCGTACAATTTTATCCAAACCCCCAAAATAAAGGGGAGAAACTTCTGCATTCTTTGGACATACACAGGCAGCTATGCTTCTACTTGGACAAAACAAAAGCTTTCAGGAAAACTGATCAACTGTTTGTAACATATGCTGCAGGATCACAAGGCAAGGCTATCTCAAAGCAAACTATATCCAAATGGGATAGGACACTGTATTCAGTACTGCTGCACACAGCATGGAAAATCAGTCCCTAATAACATTAGGCCTCATTCCACCAGGGCAACGGCTACTTCAGCAGCCTTTCTCAGAGGAGTACCTACCAAGGAAATTTTGGAGGCTGCAACTTGGAGTTCAATGCACACCTTCACCAAGCATTACCACCTGCTTCTTGACTCTAAATCCAGAGCAGGATTTGCCACTGCAGTTCTGCAGGGCCTCTTAGCCAATCCTAACTCTTTATAGACCAGCCACCCAAACTTAGCTTTGGGATTCAACCCAAGTGTGATGACTGCAGCAGTGTAACACGATGAACATAGTACAGTTTTGTACCTACCATAAATGTAGATGTTCGAGTGTTCACACTGCTGCATTCCAGGTTACCCTCCCTCCATCCCCTCTGAACTAGCTGGACTTATCTATACCCTTCTATCCTATACTACCTTTGGGGTGTATTTGCTGGTAACTGAAGGTATTGTTTTTATTTTATATGTATATTTTTGAATAGCAATATATATTGCCTACCCACTTGGGGGCACCTGACATCTGGGGCAAGAAAAACTGAAGAAAATGGCGTTGGATGGATATTATATACCCTGGCACACTGACGTCAGGGAAGAAGCGATAGCAACCGACGCTGGACCAAGACTTTGGAACTCTGGCCGACTGCAGGACCGCCTGACGGCAGGATAACCCAAGTGTGATGACTGCAGCAGTGTGAACACTCGAATATCTACATTTATGGTAGGTGCAAAACTGTACTTTTGCAGCTGTTAATGCTTGCCTGCCTTTGACTCCACCTTTGGCTTCTCGGTTTGAGGTCAAACAATTTCTTAATGGTGTCCTTCATATTAGGCCTCCTAGGAAGCCTATTGCGCCTTCCTGGGACCTATATTTTGTTCTTGAAAAATTGACTCTGGCTCCTTTTGAGCTTGCAGCTTCAGCTTCCTTACAGCATTGTACTTGGAAGACTGTTCTTCTTTTGGCCCTTATTTCACCTAAAGGCTGTATGAGCTTCAGGCCCTTATGGCTGTCCCTCCTTTTTTAGTTTTTCATAAGGACAGGTTCCTCTTCATACTAATCCTTCTTTTATGCCCAAGGTGGCAATATGGACCTCCTGCGTATCCATAAAACAAATAGTACCAGAATTACCTGTACATTCTAAAGACTTAAACCTTGCCTGTGATATAAATAGGATCTACTGGAGAGACAGGTATGTATCCGAGAGACAGGAACGGGCTCCCCATCCATGTGGAGCAGAGTTCCTCCCTAACCCAGTTCATGTGCAGGTTAGACAATTGGATGGGCAACAAGAAATTCCTCCCTAGTTTGGCACCTATGTCTCTAACGGACAGAGGCAACATGTAAATGATTCATCTCCCAGACCCCTACTGGTAAATGTTTTGTCTCACAAGCCCTTGCTGACACTTATCAAGGGTACCAGAACTTGTCAGAGATTTGGGATGCATGGCTAGGCTTAAAAAGGCCCCTGTGGTTGTTAGCCTAATTAACACCTATAAACCTGTTAATTGACTCAATCAGTATGTTAATTTGCCATCTTTTCCTTTTCTCCACAGTCTGCTAGTGAGAAGGTTCTTCATACCCTGGTTTTAAATAGACAGCTTGGATATTATTTTGATAAAACTAAAGCTGTTCGTAAATCTGAGCAGGATTTTGTTTCTTTTCATCATAGATCTCTAATTTTGGCTGTTTCTAAGCAAGCAATTTCTTCTTGAATCTCTACGGCCATTTCCTTTTCGTACTCTTTTCATGGGAAAAGCCTTTCTACTTTGGTAAAGGCTCATTCTGCCAGGGCTGTGGCTTCCTCTGGTGCTTTTTACAAGAGATTGGATACCAGTTCCATCCGTGAGGCAGCGACTTGGTCTTTTATGCATAGTTTTATTGAACATTGCAAGCTGGATATGGTTACTGGGGCTAGAGCCAGATTTGGCAGGACTATCCTGCATAGCTTTCTTGAGGGCTCTGCTGGACCTTTCTCCTCCCAAGTTTCCTTTTCAGCCTTTGTACTCTCCCTTGAGTAAGGAATACTGCAACACTGATATGGAAAGGCATAGTACAGTTGTGTAAAATCTTACCAGTAGATGTCCTTCCCTTTACTGTTGAAGTATTCGATCCTTCACTCTTCCCCTTATTCTTTACTATTTTTTTCTTTTTTCCTTCTGGATACACATGTTCCTTTTTTGCTTCTTGGACTGTTGATGTTCTTCGTGTTTCACTGTTGCAGTCATAACTGTAGGGTGATCCTGCCGGCAGGCAGCCCGAGGTCGGCCAGAATTCCAAAGTCTGGGTCCGGCGTCGACTGTACCAGCAATTACCCTGACGTCAGAATGCAGAGGTACATAGCTGACAGCCGACGCCATCTTCTCCAGTCTTTCTTGCCGTGCGGTGGAAAGAAGCTCGCAAGTCGTTGGTTGGCGTTTTCAGAACAACGTGCTTTGATTGACTTCGGTCCGAAGTTTTCAACTTCTCTTCTCAAGCTAAGTACCCTGTTGGGGAAACTTTTTTCTTGCTCCTCCGATGTCAGAAAAAGTTAATAATTGTATATCGTGTGGGAAACAGATACCTCATAAAGATTTCCACTCTTACTGTCTACCTTGCTTAGGCCCTGACCACGACGTTTCTTGTTGTCGGTTCTGTGCCAGGTTTAATTCTCGCACTATCAAGCGTAGGTACGATTGGGCCCTGAACTATTTCGGTAGACGATTTACAGGATGTCGTCGGATACTTTACCGACAACCGGAATTCAAAAGAAACGCAAGGACAAGGATAGGCCTCCGAGGTCCAAACAGGATTCTTCGCAGCCGGAGCCAGCTTCGGGTTTGGTGGTAGTCAGTGATGCACTTTTGCAGCCCCTGTCGTCCGCCATTTCTGAACCGATGGCCGACACAGACTCCCATGGGGAGCCATCTAGGCCTAATATTTTATCTGCTGCAGGACCTTCGGACGTCGCTCCTTCAGATGGGTCCGAAACCGCTGTGCAGGTACCGGCTTCTGAGGGAGTTTTCAGGCCTTCACATATAACTATTTCAACAAAGTCAAAGGCAAAGACAAAAACTCCTGTAAAGCCAAGGGTTTCTACTCAAGCTGCTTCGGATTCAGCTCCCAAGTCCCAGAAGCAATTACTATGGATGGCTGAGGATTTACTTATAATGATTAGGGGTACTCACCCTCCTCTTGAAAAAAGGCCTAGACAGGATTTACCTTATGATTCCTCTGATCAGGCTTCTGTGTCTTCTGTCTCTTCCTCTGACCAGGATTACTCTTTTCCTCCTTATGAGGAGTCAGATGCGGAGGACTCTATTCCCTCTGCTTCTCCCCCTGAAGATTTCTCTTTTGGGGAAACTTTACATGAGATGAGAGAGCATTTTCATTGGGAAGGTCAGGATTATTCTGCCTCCAAGAAGAGACTCAGAGAATTTCTCCTTCTCCCTCAACACAGACCTTTGGCTATTCCTCCTGTGCTTGACATTGTGGATGATGCTTTTTCTGAAGCTAACCTGAAACCTGAATCCTGCTCCTTCTAAGCCTGATAGATTTTACAGAGTCCCTGATTCCCATCAATTCTTATTTAAGAACCCTTCTGCAGATCCAGAAACTATTTCTCAGGGTTCTAAAGCTGCTAAGGCCGCTTCATCTAAAAATCCTATTCCCTCTGAAAAGGATTCTCGTGCCTTGGATAGGTGGGGCAAAAAGGTTTATACTTCTGCTACTCTTTCTATTAGAGCTTTGAATTGCCAGTTTCATATGTTCAAGTATCAGCAATTTCTTTTGTCTGTTTTAAAGCAAAGGCTTTCTACCTTTCCTGCATGTGCAGAGGACAAGGAATTACAGGATGTTTTGCATGCAACTGAACAAGTTAGCAAACATAGTTTACATTGTGGTTTTGATGCCTTGGAAGCTTCTTGCAGGGCCGCAGCCTCTGGTACTGTTATAAGGAGACATGCTTGGCTTCAAGAGCAGAATTTACCTGAGCAGGTTAAGGCGAAACTGTTAGATGCCCCTGTTCAACATGATGTGTTATTTCGATCTACGGCTGAGGAGGTTATTAAAAAGATGGAGGAAAAAGCAAAATCTATGCAGACTGTCAAAGATTTTTTACAAGTTCAGTCTCCTAGATTTTCTAGAAATTGGCCCTCCAAAAACTTTTCCCACTTCTAACAGGCCTCAAAGGGGAAGATATAGACTGTCTAGAGGCCGGGCACAGACACAGGCCTCTTATAGGTCCAGACAGTGGACTGCTTCTTCACCTAGAAGGGGAGAAGACAGACCTCATTCACAAAGGAAGCAGACCCAATGACTCCCTCTGTTGGGCTACAGGTCCTTCTTGCCTGGAAGCTCCTCTCGGAGGAAAACTATCTCTTTTTTTACCAAAATTGGACGCATATAACCCAGGACAAATGGGTTTTAGATGTGATTTTAAAAGGCTACAAATTCCACTTTCATACTCTGCCAAGGTCTTACGGTTGGCCAGATCTGCCAAAACATCAATGGTCAGAGGCCTTAGATCAGGTGGATGCTTTATTGGCCATGAGAGCCATAGAACCTGTTCCACTCCCAGAGATGGGAAAGGGGTTTTATTCAAGACTTTTCCTGGTCCCAAGAAAACAAAATGCATGGAGACCTATTCTGGACCTCTCAGTATTAAATACTTTTCTGGAAATTCCAAAATTCAAGATGCTTACTCTGCAACAACTTCTTCCCATGCTCTCCCATGATGCTTGGATGGTAACATTGGACCTGAAGGAGGCCTACTTACACATTCCCATCAGACAGGATCGCAGAAAATACCTCAGATTCAAGGCAGGCTCGAGACACTTTCAATTCTCTGCACTGCCCTTTGGCTTATCTACTGCGCCCAGAGTCTTTACCAAGTGCCTGGCTCCAGTAGTGGCTTATTGCAGACTCCAAGGGATTCAAATTTACCCCTATCTGGACGACTGCCTTATCCAGGCGGTTAGCAAGGATCTTTTACTTCAACATCTGCAGTTTGTTCAGCGTCTCCTCCTACTACTGGGATTTTCAGTGAACACAAAAAAGTCACATTTGATCCCCTCTCAACAAATGATCTTTTTGGGAGCTCTTCTAAACACAAGCTTGCAAAAGGCCTTCCTGACTGCAGAAAAGCAAGTACATCTGACTTCAATTTTCAAAACCTTGGCTACTTTGACTCAGCTCACTGCAAGGAAATTCCTGCAGGCTTTGGGCTACATGGCTTCTTGCATCCTTTTGATTCCAAATGCAAGACTTCATATGAGAAAACTACAATGGTACCTAAAGAGTGTATGGTCTCAGCATTACCACAGCCTGGAAACAATGATACCTCTGATTCCCTGCCTCCAAAAAGAGTTCCTTTGGTGGTCCAGGACCTGTGCTTTAAACGAAGGAAACCCCTTTCGTCTGCCTCAGCCTTCTCAGATCATGACCACAGACTCTTCGGATTACGCTTGGGGAGCTCATTTTCTAGACAACTGCCAGCAGGGTTTTTGGCCAAAGAAACATCTTTACTGGCACATCAACCTGAAGGAAATGTTGGCAGTCCAACATGCTCTTCTAGCCTTCCAGAAATTTTTGCAACCAGGACATCTTCTGATTCGTACAGACAATACCACAGTCATGTGGTACATAAACAAGCAGGGGGGCTCTCACTCTTAACCCCTTTGCAGACTAGCCATGAGTCTTTGGGACACAGCTCTAAATCTGAACCTGCATCTTCAAGCTCAATTCATCCCAGGAAAGCAAAATCTCTTAGCAGACAGCCTAAGCAGAAATCTTTTGGATCCCCACGAATGGATGCTGGACCCCAACTTATTCCGCAGGATTACATCAGTTTGGGGTTGTCCTCAGATAGATCTGTTTGCATCCCATCTCAACCATCAGTTGCCTCTATTTTGCACCAGGTCCTTCCACAAAACAGCATGGAAAGTGGATGCCCTGTCTTTCAGCTGGAGGAATCTTTCGGGATATGCCTTCCCTACTCTTCCTCTTCTGCCTCGGGTGCTACTGAAAATAAAACAGGACAGACCCAAGATTATCATTCTGATAGCTCCAAATTGGCCTCAACAGTTCTGGTATCCAACCTTAAGACACGTGTTCTTGGAACCTCCTTGGATTCTGCCTCTGTCCTTCCCTTCTGTCTCAACATCAGGGTCAGATGTTACACTCTCAAATCAAGACTCTTTGCCTGGCAGCCTGGCTCTACAAAGGCCTTTGATTCCTTCTGCTTTTCCCAAACAAGTTTTGGATGTTCTCTTGGAAGCTAGGCATCCTAGCACTAGAAAATCTTATGCTTTTAAATGGAAAAGATTTTGTATTTGAATGCGGGATCGAGGTTCTGATCCTCTTCTTCCTGATATTTCCTCCATTTTACTTTACCTCTCTGAACTCCTGCTTAAAGGCCTCTCTTTCTCTTCCATCAGAATTCATGCTTCTGCTATTTCGGCTCATTTCAACACTGATCCCCCCATTTTTTCTCATCAACTGGTGAAACAATTCTTGAGAGGGGCTAAGAATTTAAGACCTCCCAGAACTCCTCCTGTTCCTGCTTGGGATCTTAATTATGTTTTGGAGAAGCTTACTTTACCTCCCTTTGAGCCTGCTGCTACTTCAGATATCAAGTTCTTATCCTGGAAAACAGCTATTTTATTAGCATTGACTTAGAAGGGTGTCAGAGTTGCAAGCTCTCATGGCTGTGGAACCTTACCTTATTTTCCATCAAGACAGGGTGGCCTTGAGGACCAATCCTACATTTATGCCTAAGGTGATTTCTAAAGTGTCTTTAAATCAGACTATTTACCTTCCTACTTTCTTTCCAAATCCTCAAAACAAAGGGGAAAGGATTTTACATTCATTGGACGTACACAGACAACTTCGATTTTACCTGGACAGAACTAAAGATTTCAGGAAATCTGATCAGTTGCTTATCTCTTATGCCTCCAGTTCTCTAGGCAAGGCTATTTCTAAACAAACTATTTCCAAATGGATTGCTCATGGAATAAGGTTTTGTTACTCTCATTTTGGGAAACAGATTCCAGGCACTGTTAGGAGTCATTCTACTAGAGCAGCTGCCACTTCAGCAGCTTTTCTCAGAGGAGTTCCTACCAAGGACATTTTGGAAGCTGCCACTTGGAGTTCAGTGCATACCTTCTCTAAGCACTATAATCTCCCTTTGTATTCTAAGTCTAGGGCAGGTTTTGCCTCTGCTGTCTTGCAGGGTCTTCTGGCTGCCCCTTCTGCATAACCTCCACCCTCCTTCACAGCTTTGGGATTCCACCCTACAGTTATGACTGCAACAGTGAAACACGAAGAACATAGTACAGTTGTGTACACCTACCATAAATGTAGATGTTCAAGTGTCTTCACTGTTGCAGTCGGGGTTTCCCTCCCACCATTCCCCTCTTGTTTTCTGTTTGTTCTATCTCCTCTTCCTTTGTGGCATATTTGTGTTTCCTTTGGGACACCTTTTGGATATTTTGGGGAGCTTCTGACATCTGGGGCAAGAAAGGCTGGAGAAGATGGCGTCAGCTGTCAGCTATGTACCTCTGCGTTCTGACGTCAGGGTACTTGCTGGTACAGCCGACGCCGGACCCAGACTTTGGAATTCTGGCCGACCTCGGGCTGCCTGCCGGCAGGATCACCCTACAGATGTCCTTCAAGGATGCATCTGCAGTCCTTACAAATGGGTTGTCCTGTCGTCAGGCAGCCCTTTGGTCGGCCGGATTCCAAAGTCTGGGTCTGGCCTCGGCTGGTGTCGCACTTCACCCAACGTCATCTCTGCTGGTCTTCGGGTATAAAGGCATCAGCCGACGCCATTTTCCCCAGTCTTTCTTGCCGCGCGCTCAAGCAGAAGCTGTTCGCAAGTGCCGGTCGGTCAGATCCAGAGATTACTACTACCGAATATTACTCAAGACTTCTAAAGCTAAGTACCCGCTGGGGACTCTTTCTTGCCTCAGCCGATGTCAGAAAAAGTGAATAACTGTTTAACTTGTGGGAAACAAATACCTCATAAAGATTTCCACTCTTACTGCTTACCTTGTTTAGGCCCAGACCACGACGTAGCAGCTTGTTTAGCCTGTGCTTCTTCAACCGACAACGCTTAGGCGCCGGGTCGGAGTTTGCTGAACAGTTTTTCGCTCAGATTTTGGCGTACATTATGCCGCCGGATCCTCCGACTACTCAAATTGTTAAGAAACGCAAAAGGACCGACACTCGCGGTCCGCGGTTTCGCCGAAACCACGGTTAAGCAAACCGCTGAGTGTCTCGGTTTCGCCGAAACCGAGCAAACGGTTCAACCTGCAGCCGAATCCATGACTACCGAGGCCCTTCTACCCTAGTTGAATCGGCCTCTGAAGTTTTGCCTACTAATGTGGTTTCTCTAGAATTATCGGACACCATCCCTTTGATAGTCTCTACCCCAGCACGTGGTGCTGCTAGGCCTCCTGCAGCCATGTCTATAAAGGCCTTTGCCAGGGCTAAAGCAGCCAAAACTGCTAAGTCTGTGCCTGTTAAGCCTCCCTCTCACAGGCCCAGTTCCAGTTCCCAAATGCTTACTCTGGCAGAGGATCTCATCTCTTTAATAAGGGGATCCCAATCTCACCCAGACAGGGCCTCTCAACCTCCAGAAAAGAGACCTAGAGCAGAGCCCCCTGAGCCAGTGTCCTCAGATGAATCTTCTGATGATACAGACAATACAGACCATCCAGAGGCTCCTTTTTCTACTTATGAAGATTCCGATGCTGAAGAATCTATTCCTTCTGCCTCTCCACCAGAGGAATTTTCCTTTGGGGAAACCTTACATGCCATGAGAGAGCAATTCCAATGGCAGGGACAAGATTTCTCAGATTCAAGAAAAAGACTTAGGACCTTTTTACACTTACCGCAACATAGGCCCTTAGCTATACCTCCAGTTCTTCCTGTTGTGGATGATGCATTTAATGATGCTTGCACTGCCCCTGATACTTTACCTCCAGCCCCTGCTAAGCCCGATAGGTTTTACAGGGTACGGACACTCATCACCACTTATACAAGGCTCCTCTTGCAGATCCTGAGACTATCTCCCAGGGCCTAAGGCAGTAGCTTCACCTCAGCGAAAACCCTCTCCCTTCTGAAAGGGAATCCAGGTCCTTAGAGAGATGGGGTAAAAGTATACACCTCTGCTACTCTTTCAGCTAGAGCTTTGAACTGTCAGTTTCATATGATCCAATACCAAGAGTTTATGCTTGATCAGTTAACTAAGAAACTGTCCTCTGATGATTCCTTAGATAAGAAATATGTTCTAGAAATGGTGAATAACATTCAGCAGGTTAGTAACCATTCTTTAAAATGTGGCTATGATGCACTGGAGGCTTCATTTAGATCAGCCATTACTGGCACAGTTATAAGAAGGCATGCATGGTTGAAAGAACAGGTCTTGCCGGATCATGTTAAAGCAAAGCTATTAGATGCTCCTATGGATAAGGTCAGTCTGTTTGGTTCTCCTGCCCAACAAGTAATGAAGAAAATGGAAGAGAAGGCAAAATCTGTACAAACAGTTAAAGATTTCTTACAGGTTCAGCCCCCAAGGTTTAGCAGGAACTGGCCTTCCAAAAATTGGTCCTTTCCAGACTCCTCTAAATCTCAGAGAGGCAGGAATAGACGCCCAGAGGCAGAAATCAATCCAGAGGAGGTGCCTACAGGGGACACCAGTGGCAAGGCAATAACCAACGAGGCACAGATACAACCACTACCACTGCAACAAGACAATCACAGTGACTTGGCTCTGACACCGCCTACCAGGGAACAAATAGCAGCACCCTTACGTAGAAAGTTAGCCTTATTTTCAAAAAAGTGACAGTATATCACAAGAAACAAATCGATTTTGCAAACTATAGACCAAGGCTACAGGTTTCATTTCCACACTTTACCAGTAAAAAGAGGAATGCCAAACCTACCATCAAATCAAAAGACAGAAGCTCTAAAACAAATAGCTCAATTAACAAAGATGAGAGCTGTGGAAAGGGTACCACCTACAGAACAGGGCAAGGGATTTTACTCCAGACTCTTCCTAGTACCAAGAAAAGAGAAAAGTTGGAGACCTATTCTCGACCTGTCCGCTTTAAACACATTCATCATTGTTCCAAAATTCAAAATGCTGACCCTACAGCAACTTCTTCCCATGCTGGGCAAGGAGTATTGGCTGGTAACTCTAGATCTCAAGGAGGCATACCTGCACGTCCCCATACGACCAAATTGCAGAAGATACCTCAGATTTCTTGCAGGATCAGAGCATTATCAATTCTCAGCATTGCCCTTTGGCTTATCTACTGCACCCAGAGTGTTCACGAAATGCCTGGCATCAGTAATCGCTCATTGCAGGCTTCAGGGAATCCAAATTTATCCATACCTGGACGACTGCCTGATACAAGCGGACAACAAAAGCAAGCTGACACAAGACTTACAAAGAGTCATTTGCTTACTACAAGCCCTGGGGTACACAGTCAATCTAAAAAAGTCAAGACTGATACCATCCCAAACAATAACATTCTTGGGTGCAGAATTGGACACAGTAAAACATATGGCATTCCTAACTGCAGAAAAACAAGAACAACTTCCTCTTTACTTCTTGGCATTAACAAAACAGAACAAACTAACAGCAAAGAAAGTACTGCAGGCCTTGGGCTTCATGGCATCCTGCATAATCCTGGTTCCCCATGCCAGACTGCATATGAGAAAGCTACAGTGGTACCTAAAAAATTTATGGTCTCAACACAGGCACAGCTTAGAAACCGAAATACCACTAATCCCATGCCTGAAACAAGAGTTCCTATGGTGGGCTCAGGCATGCCAGTCAAACCCAGGTTTGTCCTTCCACAACATTCAAACAAGCCAAACCATCACAACGGACGCCTCAGACCTCGGGTTGGGGCCCACATGCTGGACAAGTGCATTCAAGGCTTATGGACTCCAGATCAGCTGCACCTGCACATAAATCAAAAAGAAATGCTGGCAGTAAAACTAGCAATCCAGAATTTCAGACCATTCCTCAAAGAAGGCCAATTGATTATAAGGACAGACAACACCACAGTCATGTGGTACATCAACAAACAGGGAGGCACTCATTCATACCCCCTATTACGAATGGCTCTGGACCTATGGAATATGGCTCTGAGCTACAACATTCAGTTACAGGCAATATTTGTACCGGGAAAAGAAAACATCCTAGCAGACATGTTAAGCAGAACTACCTCGGATGCTCACGAATGGATGCTACACCCGGATATCTTCAAGGCCATCACAAAGAAATGGGGAATGCCACAAATAGACCTATTCGTGTCCCCACTCAATCACCAGCTCAAGAAATTCTGCACAAGGACATACCACCCACTTGCTTGGAAGGTGGACTCTCTATCCTTCAGTTGGAAAGGCCTGACAGCATATGCATTCCCACCTCTTCCTTTGATGCACAAGGTACTACTGAAAATCAAAGAGGAACGTCCAAGGATAATTCTGATAGCTCCAAATTGGCCAAGACAACATTGGTATCCATTGCTGAGGAACATGTCTCGGGGGGGGGGGGGGAAACGTGGACACTACCCCTGATTCCTTTGATGTTAACTCAGAGCGACTACAACATCCTGCATCCAAACCTGAAAACTCTGCAACTGACTGCCTGGAACATTACATAACAGCAACTAACCCAGATTTATCCCAAAGGGTTAAAGACATTATCCTTGAGGCCCGCAGACCTTCAACAAGAAGGAACTATGCAAGAAAATGGAAAAGGTTTGTCATTTGGAGTACTGAAAGAGGGAAAGATGTGTCAAAGATAGATATTGCCAACATCCTGGAGTATTTGGCAGAGCTTCTCCATACAGGCCTGTCCTATTCCTCCATCAAGATGCATGCATCAGCTATTTCTGCAGAATACAGCTTCGATCCCCCTGTCTTCTCACATCCTCTACTCAGGCAGTTCCTGAGAGGAATTAAGAATGTAAAACCTCCTAGGAAACCACCATTACCAGCATGGGACTTGAACTTTGTGCTAGAAAAATTGACACTCCCTCCATTCGAACCAGCAGCAACAGCAGATCTTCAACACCTATCCTGGAAAACTGCTTTCCTACTGGCAATTACTTCAGCAAGAAGGGTTTCGGAACTACAGGCTTTAATGGCAGTACAACCCTTCCTAATCTTCCATCAAGATAGAGTGTCCATGAGAACTAATCCTACATTTATGCCTAAGGTGGTATCCAGAGTGTCTCTAAACCAGGCAATCCACCTACCCACCTTCTTTCCCAATCCACAGAACAGGGGGGAAAGACTGCTGCATACCTTGATGTACATAGACAGTTGCGCTACTACCTGGACAGAACCAAGGGCAATAGAAAAACTGACCAGCTTCTAGTAGCTTATGCAACAGGAAGGGAAGGAAAAGCAATTTCCAAACAGACAATCTCCAAGTGGATAGGAAATTGCATAAGATTCTGTTACTCCTACCATGGAAAGCAAATTCCACAGAACATAAGGCCTCATTCTACAAGGGCTACAGCCACTACCACAGCTTTCTTACGAGGAGTGGCTACCAAGGACATTATTGAGGCTGCTACTTGGATCTCCGTGCATACATTTGCCAAGCATTATAACTTGCCTCTATACTCTAGATCCCGAGCAGGGTTTGCCACTGCTGTTTTGCAAGGGATCCTAACTACACCATAATTCTTCTTCCTCCTCCCCTTGTTTGGCTATGGTATTCTACCCATTTAGTGGACTGCAGATGCATCCTTGAAGGACATAGTACAGTTTTGTACCTACCATAAATGTAGATGTCCGAACAGGATAGCATCTGCAGTCAGGATTACCCACCCTCCTTCCCCTCTGTGGTACTCCTAGGGTATTTGCCCACCTAATAGCTAGCTGGGGGGGGGATCTCTTATGGTGTATTTGTTTGTATATATGTACATACATGCTTATTTTTTGTGTTTGCCTTCTACTTTTTGGAAACATTTGGCATTTACCCAAAAATTTAGCTTCCAAGAGGGCAACTGGCATCTGGGGCAAGAAACACTGAGGAAAATGGCGTCGGCTGATGCCTTTATACCCGAAGACCAGCAGAGATGACGTCGGGTGAAGTGCGACACCAGCTGAGGCCAGACCCAGACTTTGGAATCCGGCCGACCGAAGGGCTGCCTGATGACAGGACAACCCATTTGTAAGGACTGCAGATGCTATCCTGTTCGGACATCTACATTTGTGGTAGGTACAAAACTGTACTTTATGACTGCAACAGTGAAGACACTCGAATATCTACATTTATGGTAGGTGTACACAACTGTACTTTTCTCCTGGGGCTTTTTAGTTCTCAGGTAGGTACGTCCGTAATCTCCTACACCTTGAGCAGGTAGCATATGTGTGACTTAAAACATCCTTTTAAAAATTCTAAGGCTTTGGTATACTGGCCAGATGTTGGGCTAGCCTTGACAGTGGATCCCTTGAGTAAGGAATACTGCCACAGGGAAGGGAAGGACATCTACTGTTATGGTAAGATTTTACACATCTGTACTTTCTGTAAGTTTGCTGACAATGCCTGAGATGGGTATTGCTATTAAATGCCTTAGCGAGATCTAGATAGGCAGTTTGCACAGTTTTCCCCTCTTCCATTGCCTTAGTGACCTTTTCAGAGAAGTCCACCAGATTCAGTAAGCATGACCTTCATTAGACAAAGCCAAACTGGGATGGATTTAATATCTGGAGGACTCCTATGCCCTTGTTGACAATTTCCATGATAATTCTTTCCATTACTTTGCAATTAAGACTAGTCAGACTAATGGGTCTGTAGTTTCCAAGATCTATTGACGGTCCTTCCTTATGAAGGGAGATGACCACGTCAGTCTTCTATTCACATGGCACAAAGCCTGTTTTAAGGCAATCATTAAAATAATGACTCCACAGGTATTGATAATCCATATTTTACACTATTCAGGAGACATCCTGGAATGTTATCTGGGGCCCATTGAGGCTGTGTTCTTGGCTGTAGTTAGTGCAGCTAATACATGTTTCCTAGTTATAGTTGAAGGGGTTATGTTTGAGGGTGTTATTGTGGGGGGGGGGGATGATGCTTGGAGGTGAGAGGGAGTTAAAGTTGGAACTGAATTTGTCCACTAACAGTTTCAGTATAGCACCATGCTCAGTGAATGTGGCATCATTAACCACCAGTTCAGCACATTGCTGTGCCCTTGACATTTCTGACACAACTGTAGAAGGCCTTATGGTTGTCTTTCACCTGGGAAGATTTCCAAACCTCAGAGTTTGCTTTTCTTGACCTAATTAGCCCTCCTAATTACCCACCTCAGTTTGCGCGTTTACTTTGATGAAAGAGGTTTTATCTTTGTGGGAATTATCCTTCCTGATATTTGCCATCATTCTTTTCCTTTTTTTTACTATATCCTAGGCTTGATACCAGCATGTGATATGTAGCCTGTAAGCTGCATAATGTCTCACTTCATATAGTCCAGGGAGGTACATCTCAGATCATTTATACCTACATTGACTGTGATAGAATCATACTGGTACATGTGGCATAATGCATGCATGATTTGACGAATCCTTGCCCCAGATAAACAGCTAGCAGTTCTCTTCTCCTTGTTGAGCCTGGTTAGAGAAACATCAGTATACTTACAATGGAGTCCCCTATGATGGGGGCTCCTGATGGAGAGATGAAAAGTCAGCAAGCAAAGGAGAGTAGTAGTACTGAAATTGAATTAATCCTCAAGTCTTGGTGAGTACCTTTGCGAGGTACACCCATTTTTCACAAAATCTCACCAAGGCGACACTGATATATAAACTGTATTTATATAGCCTCTATCATGGACAGAAGTCGATAAGAAATAAAAAAGATAGCTAGGTGCACAAGACCCAGGATAAGAAAGTGCCCAATCCTGGTAGGCACACTGGTACCAGGACTGGAAAAAAAGTCAGTGTAGAATCCTCAAAATATGGAAACATTCCTACAATGGGGCCAGGCCAGGCTCAGGGGGAGGGTGGCCCCCCCCTGTTGTAGAAGGAAGTAGCAGTCCACAAAATCGACAAAAATTGATTGGCCGAAGAGCCATAAAGATGACAGAGTGGACTATTGAGGATAAGAAAGAAATTATGTATTGTTACTATTATGTAAAAAGCTCAGAATTTCCAGACACAAGATATACAAAACGATTGAGAGAAATTAGAGGAAAGAAAAGTACTTCCGCAGGAAAAACTGTCGAGCTTTCAAATACCATATGCATTGCAGAAGGAGTCATTACTTGGCACATTGCGGGTCCTGCGAAGAGCACTTTTGGCTGACATCAAAGAGTGAAACAGTACTAATTTCATGAACTTTAATTGTACTTTGACTTAGGAATGGGGTCCATTCCTGTCATGGTATTAGAAGCTCAAAAGACTTGGAGAAATTAAAAATGGCAAGAGTTCCCTATGATGAAAGTCCTGGGAAGTACATTTGCTTGTCTTAGGGACTCAGTATTTGGGGCTCCACTGTTACAGTTTAAGCTACTAGACTATGCAGAAATTTACCAGTAAAACTGTTTATGGGGAAAATGCAGTGATAAATGACGAAGGCACAAATCTGCTAGCAGGAGTACTCAGATGTTCATCGTGCATACAGCTGCAGTCATAACAGATGGGTTCTCCTGCCGTCAGGTGGGTCCTCGGTCGGCCGAATTCCAAAGCCTAGGTCCAGCGTCAGTTGTCGTCGCTTCTTCCCTGACGTCAGTGCGACAGGGTTATAAAAGAACCAGCTGACGCCATTTTCTTCAGTCTTTCTTGCTGCGCGGTGCCCGAAGCAGAAGCAGTTCGCAAGTGCCGGTCGGCCAGCTCCTGAAATTACGAAAATTTTGCAACCGAAGTCTTCTTGAAAGCTAAGTACCCTGTTGGGGAAACTTTTCTTGCCTCAGACCGATGTCAGACAAAGTTAATAATTGTATTTCATGTGGGAAGCAAATACTGCATAAGGATTTTCATTCCTTCTGCATTCCTTGCTTAGGCCCAGACCACGACGTCTCGGTCTGTCGTTTTTGTGCTACATTCAACAAACGCACTATTAAGCGTCGGGCGGAGTTCGCCCAGCACTATTTTGGCAAAAAAATGTAACTATATTATGTCGTCGGATACACCGACTCCAGTTTTATCTAAAAACCGCAAAGATAAGGACCGACACACGAGGACCTTGGCCTCTACCGACACCCCGCCAAAGACGACTACAGGTGGTCCGGTTCTCAGTGAGGCGCCTACGCAGCCCCTGCCTACCAACGACACTTCATTGGCGGTGTCTAATGTGCCCGAGGTCGCAGGCTCCTCGGCCCACACCCCGACTACAGATACTGAAGCCACTCTTGGTGGTGAATCTCAAAATGTAGACAGGTCTGCCTCCTCTCAAGGTGTCTTCAGACCTTCCTCTTCTTTTTCCATCAAGGCTTTCACGAAGTCTAAAGCAGCCATGTATTCTAAGAGACAAATTACACAGGGCCCTTCTCCAGGCCCCATGCCTAAAAAACAGATGCTTAAAATGGCTGAGGATTTAATTACTCTTATCAGGGGTTCACAACCCCGGACAAAAGGCCCAGAGTGGGGGAAGAATCCCCCTCCTCTGACCAGGCCTCCATTATTTCAGAGCACTCTGATGAACTGGAACATTCTTACTCCCCTTTTGAAGATTCTGATGCAGAGGAGTCCATTCCCTCTGTCCCTCCCCCAGAGGATTACTCATTTGGGGAAACCTTGCATACCCTAAGGGAACACTTCCACTGGGAAGGCCAAGAGTACTCAGATTCCAAGAAAAGGCTTAGGGATTTTCTCTTGCTACCTCAGCACAGGCCTCTGGCTATACCTCCTGTCTTAGACATACTAGATAATGTGTACTCGGAGGCCTGCCTTAACCTGGATTCCTTACCTCCAGCCCCAGTCAAGCCTGACAGGTACTACCAGGTTCCTGACTCGCACCAATTTTTATACAAAAGCCATGTGGCTGACCCAGAAACTATCTCACAGGGCCCCAAGGGAATTAAGGCCTCCACTGCTAAAAATCCATTACCTTCCGAGAGAGATTCCAGATCCTTAGAAAGGTGGGGAAAAAAGGTATACACCTCGGCCACCTTAACCATGAGGGCATTCAACTGCCAGTTCCATATGCTAAAGTACCAACAGTTTCTGTTATCACAGTTGAGAAGTAAAATGTCACAACCTGAACAACCAGACTTGAAGGAGTTGCAGGATTTGATGCATAGTGCCGAACAAGTGGGTAAACATACCTTGCAATGTGGTTTTGATGCTATAGAGGCCTCATGTAGAGCTGCTGTCACAGGATCAGTCATAAGTAGACATGCCTGGCTCAAGGAGCAAACCTTACCAGATCATGTCAAAGCTATATTACTAGATGCCCCTCTACAAAAGGATGTATTATTTGGTGTTAAAGCTGAGGAGGTATTAAAGAAAATGGAGGAAAAGGCTAAATCAATGCAAACAGTGAAAGATTTTCTACAGGTACAACCTCCACGTTTCAGTAGAAATTGGCCTTCCAAAAATTGGTCCTTTCCAGCCACAGACAGACCCCAAAGAGGTAGATACAGGCACCCGAGGGGCAGAGGGCAAGCTCAAGGATCGTTTAGAGGCAGACAATGGCAAGCTCCTACACAAAGAGGTGGTGAGGATAGTTCGCAGCCATTCAGAAAGCAAGCCCAATGACTTTCCCTTTGCATGCCAAGCAAGGCTCAAATGGCAGCACCCTTAGGTGGAAAACTGGCATTATTTTCAAAAAATTGGCATATTGTCACAAAAGAAAAATGGATCCTGGACATTATAAACAGAGGCTACAGATTCCATTTTCACACCCTTCCAAAAATGAGAGGCATGCCAAACCTGCCACACAATCAAAGGGCAGAGGCACAGACAAATTTCAGATCTCATGGACATGAAAGCTATTCAAGAGGTACCTACTCACGAACAAGGTCAAGGTTTTTATTCCAGACTATTCCTGGTACCAAGGAAGGGAAAGGATTGGAGACCTATTTTAGACCTATCCATCCTAAACACATTTTTACTCGTACCAAAATTCAAGATGCTCACATTACAGCAGTTTCTTCCCATGCTGGGCAAGGAGTCTTGGCTGGTAACATTGGACCTCAAGGAGGCATACCTGCATGTCCCAATCAGACAAAATTGCAGAAGATACCTCAGATTTCTTGCAGGTTCAACCCATTATCAATTGTCTGCATTGCCCTTTGGCTTATCTGCTGCGCCCAGAGTATTCACGAAATGCCTGGCATCAGTAATTGCCTACTGCAGACTTCACAGGATACAAATATACCCATATTTGGACGACTGCCTGATCCAAGCGGACAGCAAGCACATACTTCTGAAACATCTGGCTTTTGTAATAATGTTGTTGAATTCTCTGGGATACACAGTCAACAAAAAGAAATCAAGGCTAATACCCTCTCAGAAAATAATTTTCCTGGGTGCCAACTTGGACACAAACACTCAGATGGCCTACCTCACACCAGAGAAGCAGGGGCAACTAACTCAATACTTCAGAACACTAGCAAATTTCACCAGGCTGACTGCAAGGAATATCCTGCAGGCTCTGGGATTCATGGCATCTTGCATCCTACTAATCCCATGTGCAAAGCTGCATATGAGGAAACTTCAATGGTACCTGAAAAACCTTTGGTCTCAACACAGCCACAGTTTGGAAACAATAATACCACTAATTCCATGTCTTCAAAAGGAATTTCTGTGGTGGGCTCAAGCATGCCAAACAAACACAGGTCTCCCATTCTGCAAGCCTCAAGCAAATCAAGTCATCACAACAGATGCCTCGGACTACGCCTGGGGGGTGCACATGACAGATCGGTGCATTCAGGGCAAATGGTCCCAAAAAGAAAAGCACCTTCACATCAATCAAAAGGAAATGCTAGCAGTAATAAATGCTATTATAGCTTTCAAAGACCTTCTGCATCCAGGTCAACTATTGATAAGGACGGACAACACCACAGTAATGTGGTACATAAACAGGGAGGAATTCATTCATACCCCCTATGCAGGCTGGCCATGTCACTTTGGAACATGGCTCTGGAATTACAAATCGAACTTCAAGCACAGTACTTGCCAGGTAAGGAAAACGCGCTGGCAGACAACCTAAGCAGAAATATGACAGATCCACACGAATGGAAGTTGCATCCTCAAGTTTTTACAGAGATAGTTCAAACATGGGGAAGGCCAGACATAGATCTCTTTGCCTCCCACAAAAATCACCAATTGACAAAATTCTGCTCAAGGACTTTTCATCCAAAGGCCTGGAGAGTGGACGCTCTCTTTCAGTTGGACAACAATGACAGTTTATGCCTTTCCACCTCTTCCTCTGCTGCCCAAAGTTCTATTAAAAACCAGAGCAGACAGACCAAAGATGATTCTCATTGCTCCAGACTGGCCAAGACAGCACTGGTACCCACTCCTGTGGATCCTGACGCATTCCCCTCCATGGACCCTACCTCTAATGCCTCTTCTTCTGACACAGCACAGCTTCAAAACTCTTCACAGTCAGCTGAAAACACTCAATCTGGTCGCATGGAAGATTCCTTAACGTCACAACAGACCCTACTCTCCAAGGAGGTGCAGGATGTCATTTTGGAGGCCAGAAGGCCGTCTACTAGAAAAGCGTACTCCGCAAAATGGAAACGGTTTTGTGCCTGGAATGAGAAAAAGGGCCAGAATCCTGGAAAACTTAATTTACCTCATATATTACAGTATCTAGCTGAGCTGCTAAGCAGTGGACTTTCATTCTCCTCCATCAAAATCCATGCCTCAGCCATTTCTGCAGAATACAACACTGATCCACCTTTATTCTCTCACCCCCTCTTAAGACAGTTCCTCAGAGGGGCTAAGAATATAAAACCCCCAAGGAAATGACCAATACCTGCTTGGGACCTCAATTTCATTCTAGAAAAGCTGACCTTGCCTCCTTTTGAGCCAGCTTCCTCAACAGATTTGCAATATTTGTCCTGGAAAACAGCTTTCCTTCTGGCTATCACCTCAGCTCGTAGGGTATCGGAACTACAAGCCCTCATGGCTGTGCAGCCTTTTATCATCTTCCATCAGGACAGAGTTTCCTTACGAACCAACCCGTCCTTTATGCCAAAGGTGGTATCCAGGTTAGCTTTGAATCAGGCTATACACTTACCTACCTTTTACCCTAATCCTCAAAACAAAGGGGAGAGACTACTACATTCCTTGGACATCCACAGACAGCTGCGTTATTATTTGGACAGAACAAAGCCTTTCAGAAAATCAGAACAGCTCTTTGTGTCCTATGCTATAGGAGCTCAATTGAAACCAATTTCCAAACAGACAATTTCAAAATGGATAGCCCACTGCATACGCTTTTGTTACTCTTTTCATGGTAAAACTGTACCTGCAGGCATCAGATCTCACTCCACAAGGGCCACAGCTACTTCCTCAGCTTTCCTCAGAGGAGTTCCTACCAAAGATATTTTGGAAGCAGCCACTTGGAGTTCTGTGCATACCTTCTCTAAGCACTACCACCTACCATTATACTCCAAAACTAGAGCAGGCTTTGCCACTGCAGTCTTGCAGGGCATCATGGCTCCTCCTAGTTCCACCTAGTGCCTACCACCCCTTTCTTAGCTTTGGGATTCTACCCATCTGTTATGACTGCAGCTGTATGCACGATGAACATAGTACAGTTTTGTACCTACCATAAATGTAGATGTTCGAGTGCTAATACAGCTGCAGTCCAGGTTTCCTCCCTCCTTCCCCTCTTGGGACAGGCCTTTTGGCTAACACCTCCTCATACAACCTGATTGGGGTATTCATTTATGGTGTATTTGCTTGCAACTACTGTATTTTGATTATATGGCATTGCTTTATTACACAAATTTATGTATTGCCTTCCTTCTGGGGCACCTGACATCTGGGGCAAGAAAAACTGAAGAAAATGGCGTCGGCTGGTTCTTTTATACCCCTGTCGCACTGACGTTAGGGAAGAAGCGACGACAACCGACGCCGGACCTAGACTTTGGAATTTGGCCGACCGAGGACCCGCCTGACGGCAGGAGAACCCATCTGTTATGACTGCAGCTGTATTAGCACTCGAACATCTACATTTATGGTAGGTACAAAACTGTACTTTTTGCCACAACTAAATTAAACTGCAAGACTTTCACCAAGCAGGGTTTAAAATACAAACAGATAGATAGCTTTTACAAGTAATTCTACTTGTGGAAATAGAAGTGCTGAATAAGTAAGGTCCCTAAACAAACTAAAAAGCCATCAGATGGAATGGAGCAGAAAAGTACAAAGTAGTATCACCACACAAGTCACACTTAACTGTTCAAGCAGAACTGAAATTAAAATTATTGAAGTATGTCTTTTTTTTTTTGAAAAGCTAGACTCTCACAGTTCCACATCTCTCCTAGTCTTGGATAAAAGACCAAGTGAGTACTTCTTATTGGATTTCTTGTAAGTTCCTTTGCATACATACCACGTACTGTGCAATTTATCAGATTGCCCATCAATCATATGTGCAAAAGTTATCAGAGTTCTCTACTTTTGCTATTTTTACTTCAGTACACCTTACTTTAAAACTGCAACAAAGAGTTTCACTTTAAATTAGAACTTTACCCAAAATACTGTATCATTTCCTTCTTTTCCCACTCTTCACGCTTTTCAAACAAAAGATGTGCAAAGTGTGCCTTTCTCTTTGCCACAATGCAGAGATGTGCAGATGTTTACTCCCCGCTCACTCCCTCTCCTGATTTCAAAGAATCCAAAGACAGGAGAGCAAGTAAAAAACCCAAGGAAACTCCAACAATTTATTTTAATATCTTTTATTAAGAACTGTACAAGGTGGTATAATTTCCACCTGTCCTAAGAAGCTTGTTTTTGTCAGCACAGTCACTGCTAGAACAAGGAAAGGGCTAAGAAAAGAAAATCAAGTTAAAATAAAAAAAAAAAAAATTCCACAAATTTGAAAGTATACTCTACAGCCTATTCATCCCTCCGAGTAGGCCCATCCAGATCTTTACTCAGTCTGATGGCTTTGCTGCTCCATTTCAGCTGTTTGCTAATTCTGAAGACTTCTCAGCTACTATTATTTATTCACCGATTACCTGCATAACCCATTTCAGGATAGTGAGGGAGCCAAAGTCTGTGATGGTACTCACTTGGTCACAAGTCAAAGAAACTAATCTTGGATAGAACACCAGTCATTAACAGTACACACATGGCCATGCACTCAGCACATGCCATGTACACCTTTGGGAAGTTTGGAGGAATTACAGTTAACCTACAGCATTTCTTTGAGATATTGTAGGAATCTGGAGTACCTCATGACAATCTAGAAGACAAAGTTTTCGTCATTACATCCTCCACTCAGAAGAGTTACAAGAGCAAATGGAAAAGATGAACACACTGAACTTCTGCCAGGAGCCCATAAGTCATTCAAGACCCTTTTAACTGGGATATCAGAATGGTGTGTGTCATGGTGATTTCCAGTAATGCATATTCAAGCCTGTTGGGTTGGAGCAGACTGGTACAGCTGGACTGGGTAGTAATTAACATGTCTCATCAAAGGTAAATTTGATAGAATGTGGAGCGAGGCAAGAATGGAAGTGGTCTGGTTTGGGATATGTCTGTGTGAAAATAGACCACTTAACAGGGTGGTTTCATGTTTAGTGTGATGCGCAAAAAAAGACTTCACATGGGACTCTGGGTAGTAGAAGCTTAGATGCAAGTACATCTTTCTATTCCTTCCTGTCTCCTACATCATCAGCTCTCCATCTTCCATTTCTGCTTCACTGGCAGTTAACATCTTTTCCCCTAAGTCAGTACTTCTCATCCATCTACTTTCTACTGAACTGAGACACTTAGTACATTCATCTGTGGTTGTAAGTGATGCTTCTTTGTGTATATTTAGAATTTATAGTCTGTAATAAAAAAAAATAAAAATAAAGTCATAAAGTGTACTGTACAAATTGGCTTACCAGTGTATTGTTTACTTGAGATGGGATTCAGAAAGGGCTACTTTGAGTCGTAAGCCCTACCACAAATGGGCAACCACCTCATGGTAACCCTTTCCAATTCAGAGACCAGCCCACCACAGTGATTTTCCATGATCAGAAGAATCGCTGTGGTGGGCAGTCCCTCTAGCCATGTAAGAAGATAATGATGCAGTCCGGGGAAGTGGCTAATAGTAATTAGCCATGTGTTCCCCACTGGAAATGCCTTTAGCAACACATTTACACTGCCAATCAATTCAGAGAATCAATTGGCAACATAAGTTAGTATACCAGGCCAAAGAATTAACTCTGAAAAAAAAAGCTGCATTCATCCATTGACTTCTGTGGAAGAAGGTGGGATGTAGGTAAGTGCAGCGATGTTCGGTGGAGATGTATGGATGGGGTATTGTGTGTGTCTGTGTGTGTGTCTGTGTTTCTGCAGGGGTATGCATGGAGTAGGATGACTGCACATGTGTGTGTCTGTGTTTGTGTCTGCCTGGGTGGGTACAGTAGAAGAGGTTAGGTAAGATTATGTAAATTGTGCATGTAGGTCTTTGTGGCATGTTAATGAGTGGGTGAAGGTGTCCATGAGTCCAATTGTGTTGAGTGGATATATGTGTGTGTGGGAGGGGCCTGCAATACCTCTTAGCAACCTCATTCTAGACCTCTAGACGAAGCCAAAAAAATTGGGGGAAAACCTGCTGAAATCAGATACAATTTTTAATTATCATTTCAGTTACAAAGTTAATGGAACTGGGTTTGCATCAGTATGCATTTTCTAAGCAATAAGAAGTATAGAACTGTAATGTCTGGCATTATTGACTGACTTTAAGTCGCAGTGAATTTTTTGGTAGATGTGGCAGGTATGTGAGGCAACATTTGGGAAGTTCTGCATGCTAAAGCCTGTGACCATGCAATGTATGGACCACTTGAGGACACAACTGTCACAAAGTGCTTTTAGCACTGGAGATAAAAACAGAGTAATTCAGAGGCATGCAGATTAGCCGATAATGAGGTCTTCCTCGGTGCAGCCAGTGCTATCTCTACATTGCTTTTTCCATGATTGTGTAAATTGACCTACCTGTGATAGCCAGTTTACATGGCCACTGTCCTCTTTCTCTGAGTCCTAGCCTTGCTTTACTAAAAACAAAAAATATCTGTTTAAACCCCAACAACGTTTTAAAATAGCTTTCGTTCACAACAAGCTTATAAGTGGTTAATAAAAATCTTTTTATCCAGGTTTAGAATGCCATTTTTTAAGTTGGCAGTAGATAGTTGCAAGCCAGGTGAACTCCTCCTTCCACCGACATCACCAAATTTCTAGGGTAAAAGGCACCAGTCTGCACCATCCTCAGTTTGTTCTTGCCATATCTACAGTATGGTTATCTGCATCTATATGATAAACCAGAACTGGCAGATGTGTAGCACTCTTGGAAAATTTCCCCACTTTTTTTTTGCTGTTTATGGGGGTTATTGTGACTTCGCTATTGGTCTACTTGTTCCCAGGAGTCCTCAACCAATGCCTGATTCATAGATTCTTTCGGAGAATAGTAGATTCATATGCTGATGATGAGAGAGGGCATCACATCAGTAATCCTGAGATGGAGGTGTGATAGTCATGGGTGTAAATGCCATCTCCTAAGGTGAGTCCTTCTACTATGCAGAGTGCCCATATGTCCGAGAGTCAAATGACTGCCATTTTAGATATGTTGCCAACAACAGGTGGATCATAGACTCGATCCTCCGGCTTTTTCTCAGAGGGAAGATGTTCCCAGGGAGGAAAAGGTAGGCCACCATCCCAGGCCCAGCAAACTGGCCCACTCTTTATCACTCAACTTACTGGGGAAATGGAGAGCTAATGGGGATTTCTACACAGGAGCATATTGGCCATTGGGCTGTGTTACCTTGAACATGAATGCCCAGCTTTTCTACTCTCAGAACAAACTGGCTGAATGGGTGCCAGCAGTCAACCAATTGGGCAAGATCCTATGGGTATCAAAAAAGGGGGGAGCTACTATTCAAGCATTGTTTTTTTTTTTTTGCTGATGCCTGACCAAAGACATGCAGGCAGGTGAAGGTAAACATCTCAAAAATGCAAGTGGCAAGGCATCCAGGAAGGGAAGCTTGAAAGCTCACATTGCCAAGACAAACCCAGGGAGCAACAAGGAATATATTCCACCCATTCCTTCTTCAAACCCTCTCCCAACCCTTTACCACTCCTTACCAGTGTGGATCTGCCTGGGATTGCAGGACAGCTGACCATTGTAACAGAACAATGGGAACATTTTTCCAACATTTTATTGCAATAATACATTTCAACACAAACAATAGATATACCAAATAAGAACCTGCCCAAAGACCATATAACAGTAAGAATAATGAAAACAGTTAAAAAGTGGAACAGAAAATGATGAAAACATTGAACGGTGTAAGCAGTGCTAACTGTAAAACAGAGGATCTTATATTTGCATAGGCTTAAAGGCTTCAAAATTATATTTTATGAACTTGGATCATATAAGCCGTTCATGTGATAGTATCATAGTTTCATCCTAGTACTCTCATCTGGTAGAGAGACTTCTAATTTTCAAAGGGCATTCGTTAGATTTGTAAGATTCTGGAATGGGGGTTGGAGGATATAATTTCCAATGTTCAGTTGCACTTCTTTGCCAAAAGTAAAATTAAGTTCAGCAGCCTGAATTGTGTTAACAGTCAGCAATGGCAAATAGAGATCCCAGGAAATAATCCATTTTAGTGATCCTGAACTGACTTGGCCAAATAGCATGACAAATACTTTGTAGGATAATCCTAAAATATTCAAGGAAAGGACAGTCTCAGAAGATGTACAACAGGTGACTGGCTCCATATCTCCAACAAGCCACATTAGGATATATCCTGCGTAATCTTACAGCCATGTACAAAGATTTGACTTGGTACCGCCAGCTGAAAAAAAAATCCATATTTTTGGCATGTAGTAGCATATCTTTGTATCAATAATAGTCTGTCACACACTTTCAAAGATGGCTGCACACTGATCAACAGCTTGACTTCAGCTCTCCCAGTATGAAAAAAGAAACTGGTGGATAAGGGCCAGTAATTCTGCCTGTATTAGTAAAATCCAGTTACTGGCTATTAAGTACACTGCCTGAATCCTGGCAAAGACTTAAGTTGAAGAGCCTGAAAGAAAATAAACTAGAAAAGATGAAGAGAAAACACTGACTGGGAAGAATCCTGCAGCTGTTAAGCAAAAAGCAATTCAGGATCAAGCTTTGATACAAAAGATGGATTCCAATGATTTAGAGGAAAAATAAGTCAATGTGCTTAGAGTTGATTAAAATAAATGAAACATTGAAGGAGTATATCTACTCCAATAAAGGCTGGAAGAAATGTAAAAGGCTTTAAATAGTCAGATGAACCGCTAAAACTTCAAAAATCAGAGGCTGAAATAAAGAAAAGGCTAACTGAGTATGAAACTGCTTAAGAAAAGCAAGCTGTTTCAAAAATTGTAGGTTGGAGAACAGAGCACACAGAGAAAACATGAGATTTTCTGCTCTACCAGAGAAACTGGAAGGAACAGACTGTATTCAATTTATGAACACAGGAAGTAACTGGAATATTATTTCACAGCAGGATTTGTTAAATGAAAAGGCACAGCATGTGTGTGCTCCAAACCTGGCCATGAGAAAGCAACTAAGAGATGTACTAGTAAAGATGCAGTCATACCAGCAGAAAGGCTAAGTATTAAAAATTGGAGACAGAGTGTTTGTAGAAAGTGATTGTTTACTGTGTACCAGACAGACAAGAAACAAATTTATGTCAGCAATCAGAGAATGTTGAGAAGCAGATGCGAGATTGAAGCTGCATATCCAGCTGTCTTCAGAATATTATTTGCTGGAGGATCAAAGTCCTATCATTTTTAATGCATAACAGGCTAAGTTTGAAATACAAGTTTGTGCAACAAAAAGTGAACCATTAAGCAGAAGGAGACTGTGCTTCTTACTTTTCTTTTAATAAAGCTCATAAAGAGACTTTGCCAGTGAAACCTTTTCCAATGTTCTAAATGAAAATGCTTGAGAGAGAGAAAAAAGCATAGTAGTTGACTAGAATAATTGGGTGTACTTGGTCTTGAACTGAAGTCTGGGGTTAGAAAATTGAGATGAACAGGAAGAAGACCAGCACCACTGAAATTAGTTAATAAATGTGAGACCATAAAACATCAGTGACATTTGTGAAATATGGCCTTAAAAGAAAAAGTGGCTGAGAAGGATTGGATTTTTGTTGATTTTTTTTAACCTTGTTAGGTATACACCGTACTTCATGTCATTAATGTTTGGAAAGACACTATAAAAAAAAAAAAAAAAAAAAAAGTAAAGATTTTTTTTGTTCTCACAGTGTATGTATAAATCATTTTTTATATAAATTGCATGTTATGTAGTGAAGTATTTTGGTGATGTATATGATGTACTAAAGTAAACAGGAATTTGTTTCTTTTTTGTTTTAAGAATGTAGGCATTACAGTGTGAAAAAGAGAAGACGGGTTGGACAAAACTATTTTTAAGTGAATAAACTGTAGTTTTTGGCTGTTGGGATGGGAGTGGAATGTGGAGGTACACATATTGTAGTATATGAGAAGTTGAAACCTTTTCTTTTAATTTTGCATAGGGGAATGTCTGGATTAATGCCCTTGGCTTATTCTAATGACACATTTTATGTGTAAGCAAGTTTTTTTTAAAATGTCAGCCCACAATGTAATGAACAGTTTTCCTTTAGCAGGTAAATGTTTAGTGTGAGTTGAGAAGTACATTCCATTCTTATGTTTCCATGGAAACAAGCTGACTAAACTTGAAGGCAAAGTGAGAGGTTTAAAATTATAGCAAATGAATAAGAAAGCAGCTTTTCTGGTAACTAAATACTTAAATGCCTTAACTAGAACACTGTATAATTTAGCTGTATTTAAAGATAGCCAGTGCCCAGTTTCATAAGACTAAAAGTAAATGTTTTCTGAAAGTATATATGATGTTTTTCACATCAGGGAAGGGAAGAAAGATTAGACAAGAACAGACATCATTTAGTGTAAGCATGGGCACAGGCTGTAACAAGTAGAGGAGTGTAGAAGTCAAGAAAAAGCACAAATGTAAATATGGAATTTTAAGTATGCCAATGTTAGAGCTAGATGAAGCTCATCAACTAATAGTTAAATTGAAGGATATGAAATAAAAATGGTGATGTATAATCAATATGCAGGAAACTCACCAGGAATAGATGGTATTCCTGTAGAAGTTGAAAGCTAGGAGGGACGGAAGTGATAAGGATCTGGGAGATTTTGTTTTAACAGTATTTCTAAAGGAGGTGAACCACCAAAATCCTGGAAGAAAGCTGTTGTGGCTGTAATACCTAAAGATGGTAAGGATTCATCAGACAGAGCTTCATATAGGCTCATTTCAATTTTAAACCATCATTATAGTTTGTCTGTAATAGCTAAAAGAATGACAAAAAGCTACATCTGATACATACGGATCAATTTTGTTTTGTTATGGGGTTACAAATATTTGACAGCATTACTACAACAATGATGAGGCCGCAGTGGTGCAGCGGTTAGCGTTGTCGCCTCACAGCAAGAGGTTCTCCCGTTTGATTCTCAGCTGGAGTGCCTTCTGTGTGGAGTCTGAATGTCCTTCCCATGGTCGAGTGACATTAAAAGACATGCAGGTAGTTGCGTGCATGAATGGGCGTGCCTTCTTTGAAGGTTGGGCTGGCAACTCGGCACTGTAAAAATCCATTGCCAATCATTAGCAGACGAGAGTTCCGCAGTGGCGACCCCTAACCAGGAAAAGCCAAAAGACTAGAACAATGATGATCCAGAGGGAAGCAGAATATAAGAAAATATTATTGTTGTTGGTGGGTCTTGACACAGAGAAAGCATTCAATAGATTAAACTGGAATTTAATGACAAGGGCAATGGAAGGATTTGCATTCCCTGATAAAATAAAGTTAATTAAGAGGATATTTGAGGGATTATAGGCAAAGTTATTTGGGAGGGTTCCTGTCTGATGAGGTTGGTCTGAACAGAGGAACTAGGCAGGTGTGTCCTCTTTCCTGTTTGTCATTTGCATTATATTTACAGACATTGCCAAAATGTTGTTTGTCTTTCGGCTTTTTCTCGGTAGGGGGTCGCCACAGTGGAACTCCGGTCCGCTAATGATTGGCAGTAGATTTTTAAGAAACGCCGAGGTGGCCGCTCGACGCCTAACCTTAAATGAAGGAACGCCCATTTACGCACGCATGTCTTTTGAATGCTACCCAACTGCGGGGAGGACATGCAGACTGCACACAGAAGGCACTCCCAAGCCAAGCCGAGTTGCCAAAATAAATAAATAAAATAAGGAACTCAGTAATTCAATGATATAATTGGTATGGTAATCGAGAAGAGTTGGTTTTATTTGAGGACAATAATATTTTGTACATGAGAAAACAATTAAAGTACATTTCAGTGTTGTAGAACATTTTGAGTTTCAAATATTTTTGGTATATAAAATTAATAAAGACAAAACAAAGGCTATGGCTGTAAACTATGTACCCACACTTGAATTGGTTCAACAATACCTATATTTATGGGGATACGGTAAAAAGAAGTATTTTGGAGTATGGGTTAAAAAGTATTCTGTTATGGGAGCTAAGGATATGTGGAAGAGACTAAACAAAAGATAATAAAAAGACTGAGAACCTGGAAGCTCTTGTTTATGGATACAGATATCAAGTTACAAACAGTGAAAATGGCTTGTCTCTTTGGTTTTATATATAGGCCAGGCATATTTTTATGGACTAGATGAGAAGTTGTGGACAGTAATTAATAGAGTTGAAGGATTTTACCTGGAGAGGAAGAGGTCAAGGTCAAATTGAATAAGATGATCCTTCCAGTAGAATAAGATGGTTTAGGATTATATGATAAGGAATATTTTAGAGCTATGCAGTTAAGGCTCATAAACTTATCAGCTGAAAGCTATAATTAAAAGTGGATAGATATGATAATGATGAAGTAAGGAAATTCAAGAAATAAGGCAAGAGTGGGACATTAGCTACAGATCCTTAAGGAGAATAACAGCCATACAGAATGTTACATTTATAAAGTTGCAGAAAGTATTCTGAAAAATAAGCCAACACAAGAATGGAAAAAGAAGATTCTGATGATAGGATTTGACTGCCTGACTACAATTAGGGGTACAGAGAATAGACGAGGGATCTGGAATTTGCTGGAGAAAACTGGAAAGGAACCAAGATGCTAGCTATAAACTATAACCTAACTAGAGAGGGAAAAGTAACAGAATGGGAAGTGGCCAAGAAGACATTTGGACTTCAGGCTAAAGAGTGCCTTCCCTGTCTGGGATTGATATTACAGTATAGGCAAAGAGAAAAGGATAAGGGAATCCTACATGAAAGACCTGCTCTGGTAGAGGTTTTACTTTAATTTAGATCAGAAGATTGAATTGAAATGGGATAATTAGTGCATATAAAATATTGCGCCATAACTGTAGGTCAGAAAAGTTTGGGAAGAGAGACTGGATAACTAATTCACAAGGAAACAATGGGAGGATATATGCATGGCTCCCAAATTTGCAACAATAAGAGTTAGGGTTTTTGCTTAGGTGTGTTTGCATAGGCATTTTATTACCCAAAGCATACTGCAAATATTTTTTCCTTGGGTAGATAGCAAATGTTGCAGGTGTGATTGGGAACTAGAACATGATCTTATCTCCTAATGAGATGTTGGGGAAACCCCAGGAACACTTTCCATTCCCTGTTAGGTAGATGTTTTAGAGGATATTTGTTTTTATTTGGCTTGATTGATGCTCATGGTCTTTTGAGGATGCCAGATTGCATTTATACCTTTTATTTCCCCAGTTGCAAGGTATACTGCAGGATAGACAAGGTTTTCATTGCATGGAACCCTGTTATAATCTTAGATCTTTGTCTGTTCCCCACTACATGTGATTTTGACAATGCCTGTCTTTTGGTTAAACTGCAGTTACCTAACAGATGGAATAGTAAGGTGTGGAAGTTAACTCTTTCACTGAATAAGTTTGGTGTTTTCATTTCTGCTGTTTTCTGTTGTGACTTCTACCACAAAGCCCTCAGGGGAGAATAATACTCTGAGAGATGGCAGGTTTCTGAAACCTGATTAGCTAATTTAGTTATGACCTTTTTCACAGTGTAGGGAGATGCCACATTAATAAACTGACAAGGCTTCAACAGGAACTACAGTTATTAAATGCTGGGGTGCTTGGGGTATTAATGGTGCATATAACAGGTTTAAGGACCTGAAGACATTTCTTAACCTGTCCAATCTAAACCACTTTCTCAAGTTGCCAGAGTTCAAAATGTTAACCTTACATGGCGTTCTACCTCTCCTGACCCTTAAGGCCCTGATGGTTACCCTGCATGCCTGCCTATATATTAACACAGGGACTACAGGTGCTTTCTCAGGTTCAGAATGGGGAGATTCCACTATCAGTTGACCTCAGGTTTAGCTACTGCACTTAACTTAAGCTCTTTACAGAATGCCCAATTTCAGTAGCATGGTGAAAAAATCAGAGGTGCGTGTGTGTGTGCTTGCGCGCGTGTGTGCATACATGTGTGTGTGTGTTTGTGTGTGTGTGTATATATATATATATATCTCCATTACATAACACACACTACAAATCTTCCTAAGAGTTTGCAAGAGAGAATTCAGGGAATTGCATGACCAAAGAGGTCAGGTTAAATGGTTTAATATGACTTCTGAAGAGTTACAAGCTTTACGTGACTTAGAAAGGGATAAGACGGTTCGTATCTTGCGTGCATACAAGGGCACAGGAATTGTGCTTATGGAACAAGCACACTGTACTGCAATATTCGAATCAGACTTTGGTAATAGTGACTATTACAGGCAAGTTGAACTTAAGACAGTACAACATAAGTTTGCTAGTACTGACAGAATACTTAAGCGGCTAGAGGAAGACAACTTGCCCTTAACAGAGGAAATTCAATTTATGTCATTACTTACCCAAGTCTGGGTAAATTCTTTGGGATCCAGAAAATACACAAGGATAGCATGCATCCGCCTTTCAGGCATATCATTTGCAATAAAAAAACAAAGACTGAAAAAATATCAGAATACATTGACTTTCTCCTTAAACCGATTATGCAGAAAACACCGTATTATTTACGAGACACTTGAGCATTCCTCATTGAACTCTACAGGCATCAAGTCATTAAAGCAGATAAAATGCTTGTTACCCTTGATATTGAAGCATTGTACATGAACATTCCACATGAGGAGGACATAACTTTTTAAAAATAATTTCTTGAAAGAGAAACTACCTTTTTTGATAAGAAAATTAATAACATTTATACTCTAAGACTGTTTTAGAGGGAAATGTTGTGCTTTAATGGGACTATTTATCAACAAATTAAAGGTGTTGCCATGGGATTGAAGATGACACCAGCTTTTGCGAATCTTGTCCTTAGAGAGACTAGCATACTCGTTAATCTACCAGGTACACCAGACTTTATAAGTGTTACATTGATGATGTGTTTTTATATGGCTAAGTTCTAAACAAGACTTAAAATTCATTTTTTCCCTCTTGGAAAACATTCCTTTTTTAACTTTCAAACTTTCTGGATGTGGACAACAGGTGCAATTTCTAGATACTGAAGTTACTATTGACTTGGGCTCGTTAACATGGCACTCAAACATATGTAGAAAAAAGACTTTTAGAAATAACTACCTTGATTTTAACAGCATGCATGTGTTCTTTTCAAAGAAAAACTTAGCAGGAGGTCAGTTCATTAGACTTTCTAGGATTATTAGCAAAGAAGATATTTTCAGTAAAGAATGTTGTTTTCTCAGCAGCTCACTTAAAGCCAGAAACTACCCTGAATCTCTTATTGAAACAGTGTTTAAGGCAGTACATACATCACATAAGACAAAGTTTCAACTAATTCTGCTGAAGCATGGATTTATTCCCAAATCCACTCGAGACAGACTTGAAACAAACCCCTCAGTACACCACTCGATGTCCTAACCAAGACCAAGCCCTCACAGCAACAAATGAACTTTCATGCTTAGACCGAACTATTAGTTTCTTGCTTCCTATCAGTGTGGACATGGTTACAATACGAAATTTCATTTCCAGAAATTGGAACATTATCCGAAGCAGTCAGGAAATCGCTTTCTCACTATCACTAGGTGACACGCCAGTCTTTTCACATAAAAGGACTAAATAGTTGCGAGGGTCATTTGAGAATGCAGACACTCCTTTTTTTTTTTTTTTTTTTTTTTTTTTTTTTTTACAGTCTCCAAACATGAACAACACAAGAGCCGCAAACATGTTTTCATGTGCCGGCAAAAAAAATTACATTTCAAAAGTACTTTGACTGCAACAGTACATACATTGTGTATGCGGCTGTTTGCTTAACATGCTCAAACTTTTGTATAGGCAAGACTACATTAAAGCTTTCTAGTTGCATTAAAGAACATTGTGCGGCCATGCGCAGGTAGGATTATACAAATACACTAGGGAAACAAACATTTTTGTACAGATTTTTATAAGTTTGTTTCTTCTCTTGGAAAAAAATTGATTCTTTGTAGGGATGTGGACACTTTTTTATTTATTTATTTTACAGTTGTAAAAGACATCTTTTTGAGGTCAGAGAATTAAAATGGCAGTTACTTTTGAACGCAGACTCCAAACTGGGACTTAATGAAAATCTTAATATTAAATGTGCTTTAAAGTGGCTCAGGTAACCCCTGAGCTTTCATTGGTCACTCTTTGTAATTGAATTTTATTTTCCAGATTTTCCCTTACCTTTTGCATACTGTTTATTTATTACATATAGACATAATCTCTATAGGTGCTTTTAAATAATTACTTGGTTGTCACATGTTTCTAATGGATGCTTTATTTGATTTATTACTTTTTAACACTACATTTACCTGTGTTTTGCTTGAATTAAGTTTTCTGAAGTTCTTGATACTAATTAAAGAATGAAAGTGCAAAATATGAGTTTGGCTGGTTTTTGTCTCAGCAGGCGGAGAAGTTTTTTTTGTGTGTGTGTGTGTGTGTGTGTGTGTGTGTGTGTATACACTGTCCTGTGTGCCTATGAGTACACACTAACCAGTCCTCCTGGCAGAGGTGAGTAGGCCTTGCAGCTTCAGTTTCACTCCTCCCCGTACCTGGCTCCACTAGTTCTGGAGCCATGAAATTGAAGACAGTTTGGCTGTGTTAGTCAGGGCTTCATCTGTCTGTGCCACTGAACTAAGCTGGAGTCCTGAACTTTTTATTGGAAAGTTAACACAGATCACCTTTTTTTTTAAAACAAGAAATGTCTTTATTGAATTATCACTTATGACATAGGAAGTCATACATTCATTTAAATGAAAATGAACCATGTTGACATATTTTCAGTTGCAAACATTATACATCACGTGTAATCTTCTGTACAGAAAATTAGAAATACCACCAAAAAAGTAAGATATGTATGAAGACCCTGTGAAATATAGCAAAACTGCTGAGTGGATAGAAGTTAAAGAAACAGTAAGAATTTCAAATGTTCAGGATATTAAATTGGATGAAGTAATGGCCAGAAAAACTTATACATAATTAAGAAAAGCTCCTAACTAGAAAAACCCACATCCAGATGCAGTACCTACCTAACTTCTGGCTAAAAGTGTTAATTTTACAAAAAGGTTTAGCCCTGACTAAGAACTGTTTGTGTGCATCCCGAACAGACACCAAACTGGTGAACAACAGGAAAACAATACCCTTCCTTAAGAGTGAACCTACAAGGTATCCTAATAACTGTAGGCCAATAGCATGCCTTCCAATGATGTATAAAATGATGCTGACAGAATTTATAGTAACTTAGAAGAAAACTCAATCATGGCAATAGAACAAAAGGGTAATAAAACGCAGTTGGAGCAAAGGATCATTTGTTGATAAGTAAAGTCATAATGGAGAATTGTAAAAAGGGGAAGAATCTAAGTATGGCATGGTTAAATTTCAAAAAAACATTTGACAGTATCCCACATTCATGGATAAAGGAGTGTTTACGTATGCATAAGATACATCCACCTTGACTGATTACATTACAGTGACCATGAAATTCTGACAAACCACTTTGCAGTTAAGCCATGATAAAGGAAATTGTCCCGGTGCAAAAAATTCAAGGGGGATATTCCAAGGTGATACTCTTTGTCACTGCTGCTCTTTTGTCTTGCCCGTAACCCACTAAGCTGTCTGCTTAACAGATTAGGTCATGGATACAGTTTGGCTCCCAGACAACCGCAAAGTGTGAAGACTTATTTTTTTATGGATGATTTAAAGCTGTATAGATGTTTTTCGTGTTTCACTGTTGCAGTCGTTACATTTGTGTAATCTGCTTGCAGGTTGCCGTCAGTCGACCTGATTAACGAAGTCTTGGGTCCTGTGTCGGTTGCTGCCCCTTCTATGACATCAGGTCATCAGGGGTATAAAACATGCAGCCGACACCATTACATCAGTCTTTCTTGCCGTGTGGTGCCTGAAGCAGAAACAGTTCGCAAGTGCCGGTCGGCCGACTCCTGAAATTTTCGTTTTCGAGTTTCAGAACCAAAGTCTTCAACTAAAGCTAAGTACCCCGTTGGGGAAACTTTTTCTTGCTCCTTACCGATTTCATTAAAAGTTAATAATTGCATTACTTGTGGAAAGCAAATACCCAATAAAAATTTTCATTCGTACTGTATTCCTTGCCTAGGCCCTGACCACAAAGTACCTTGCTGCCAGTTTTGTGCTTTATTTAATCAACGTACTATCTGTCGTCGGTATATTTTTGCCTCTAAATATTTTGGTTCTCAGTTTAATTATCCAGAAATGTCGTTGGTTAGCCATCCAACTACCGGGATTCCAAAAAAACACAAAGATAAAGACAGAGACAGGCCGCCGAGGTCCAAAACTGCCGACGACGCTTCTCCTAAGCCAGTCGCCAGTTCGCCGGTACTTAGTGAGGTGCTTTCGCAGCCCCTGATACCCGCTACTTCTGATTTGCAGGCCTCTACTGAGACCCATTCGGAGTCGGGTATGCCGCGAGATGCTTCAACTATGGAACTCACGGATGTCTGTACCTTGGATGGGTCTGGAGCCGCTGCGTAGGCACCGGCTTCTGAGGGTGCATTCAGGCCTACTGACTTGCATATTAAATCGATGCCTCCTTCATTACTTAGGCCTAAATCTCGATCCATGTCTAAAAAAACAATGCCCAGGCCACATAATCAGGTCTCTATGACTAAAAAACAAATGATAAGAATGGCAGAAGATCTAATAACTCTAATCAGGGGTAGCCAACCCCCCCCCCCCTTTTAAGAGGCTTAGGACTGAGGTTGATTATGAATCTTCTGATCAGGATCCTGTTTTTTCTGACTCTTCTGATGACCTGGATTTGTCCTTACCTACTTATGAGTCCTCTGATGCAGAGGACTCTATTCCATCTACTTCCTCTCCTGAGGATTTTTCTTTTGGGGAAACCTTACATTCTCTAAGGGAGCATTTCCACAGGGAAAGACAGGATTATTCTGATTCAAAAAAGAGGCTTAGGGATTTCCTTCTCCTACCTCAGCATAGGCCTTTAGCTATTCCTCCTGTACTAGACATTGTTGGTGATGCTTTCTCGGAATCTAGTTTGGCCCCTGATTCCCTAACTCCTGCTCCCAGAAAATCTGACAGATACTATAGGGTCCCTGAGTCCCACAAGTTTTTTCAAAAATTCTACTGCAGACCCAGAGACTATTTCACAGGGGCCCAAGGGCATTAAGGCTTCTACTGCTAAAAATCCTACCCCTTCTGATAGAGACTTCAGGGCGCTGGATAGATGGGGTAAGAAGGTTTACACTTCTGCAACCATGGCCATTAGGGCTTTAAACTGCCAGTTTCATATGTTAAAATATCAGCAACATGTTATTGGACTGCTTAAACAGAAAAGTATGTTGATTCCTAACTGTGTGGAAAATAAAGAATTACAGGATTTAATGCATTCTGCCGAACAAGTTGGAAAACATACTTCGCAATGTGGTTTTGATTCATTAGAGGCCTCTTGCAGGGCTGCTGTTACTGGGTCTGTGCTCAGAAGGCATGCTTGGCTTAAGGAGCAAGCTTTGCCTGATTATGTTAAAGCTAAATTGTTGGATGATCCTTTAAATCAGGACTGCCTGTTTGGCAACAAGGCTGAGGAAGTTCTTAAAAAGGTGGAAGATAAAGCTAAATCTATGCAAAGTGTTAAAGATTTTTTACAAGTTCAGCCTCCTAGATTTAGTAGGCACTGGCCCTCTAAGAATTGGTCCTTTCCAGCCCCTTCCAGGTCTTCTCAAGCCAAACCCAGACACAGCAAAAACTCCAGGTTTCAGTCCCAGGAGACTCACAGAACTAAGCAGTGGAGGGGGGCCTCCACTTCCAAGTCTGAAAATAATAAGACCTCCCCCTATGGTAAACTGTCTCAATGATTTCCTTTTAAAATTTCCAGTCTCTTATCTGACTGCCTCTTTCACTTCCACATGTTGCAGACACCGAGTGGGTGGCCGGACCTACCCCGAAATTAGTGGGCAGAGGCCCAAAAACAAGTACTTTGTCTCTTAAGCATGGGGGCTATTCAACTGGTACCAGAAGAGGAAAAGGGACAAGGTTTCTACTCGAGACTTTTCCTGATACCCAGGAAAGACAGTTCATGGCGTCCTATCCTGGACCTGTCTACTCTAAACACCTTTTTGGAGATTCCAAAATTCAAGATGCTGACTCTTCAGTTACTTCCTATGCTAGGCAAAGATGCCTTGTTGGCAGCACTAGATTTAAAAGAAGTATACCTGCACATCCCAGTCAGGGAATCTTGCAGAAGATACCTATGCTTCAAAGCAGGCTACACGCACTATCAGTTCTCTGCACTGCCCTTTGGCTTATCTACTGCGCCGTGGGTATTCACAAAGTGCCTAGCTCCAGTTATTGCATTTTGCAGGCAAAGAAATATTCAAATATACCCATACCTGGATGATTGTCTAATTCAGGCAGAAAGCCAGGACATACTTTTGAATCATCTGGCCTTTGTAAAAAGGGTTCTAACTTGTCTAGGGTACACCATTAATGAAAAGAAATCACAACTGGTACCCTCTCAAAAAATTATATTCCTGGGAGCAAGCTTGAATACAACTTCCCAGATGGCTTACCTCACGCCAGAAAAGCAAATTCATTTGACAACTTATTTCAAACAAGTGGCCACAAAAACTCAGCTATCTGCAAGACAAATACTGCAAGCCTCGGGGTTCATGGCCTATTGCATTCTTCTTATTTCATATGCAAGACTGCATATGAGGAAACTACAGTGGTATCTAAAAAGCCTATGGTGTCAACATTCTCACAGCCTAGAAACAATGATTCCTATCATACCTTGCCTATGCCTAGAGTTCCTTTGGTGAGCAGAGGCCTGCCACCAAAACAAGTGGACTACCTTTCACACCATCCCCTGCCACCCAAACCATAACAACAGATGCATCAGACTATGCATGGGGGGTTCACCTGGCAGGGAAGTGCATCCAGGACAAATGGAACCCAAGTCAAATGCACCTGCATATAAATCAAAAAGAAATGTTAGCTGTACAGAATGCTCTGACAGCCTTCAAGGACCACATTCTTCCAGGACAACTAATGGTAGATGGACAACACCACTGTTATGTGGTACATAAACAAACAGGGGGGTACACATTCTTACCCCCTCTGCAGACTAGCCATGGCATTGTGGAACACAGCCTTGAGCTACCAAGTGCATCTACAAGCTCAGTTCCTGCCAGGAAAATTAAATACACCGGCAGATGGAATAAGTAGAAACCTTATGGACCCACACGAGTGGAAACTGGAACCAAGGATTTTCAACATGTTGACAAGCAAATGAGGAAACCCAGATATAGACCTGTTTGCCTCTCCCCAGAACTACCTATTAGGCAAATTTTGCACAAGGACTCCCCACAAACAAGCCTGGAAAGTGGATGCTCTGTCCTGCAGCTGGAAAAACCTATCAGTCTATGCCTTCCTCCCTCTGCCTCCGCTCTCCAAAGTACTGTTAAAAGTCAAACAGGACAAACCAAGGATGATTTTGATTGCTCCAGACTGGCCTCGCCAACACTGGTACCCCCTCCTGCACATTGTGTCACTATTATCTCCATGGCACCTGCCTCAGACTCCTTCCCTGCTGTCTCAGCAGGAGAAACGGATTCTGCACCTTCAGCTTCCAACACTGAACCTTGCAGCCTGCCTAATTACTTAATCTCTCCTTTACCATCCCTCAGCAAACCTGTGATGGATATCATCTTAGAGGCAAGGAGGCCTAGTACTAGAAAATCTTATGCTGAAAAATGGAAAATATTATGTGCCTGGAAGCAATCTCAAGGGATGAGCACAGCAATGCCCAATTTACCTCAGATTTTACAATACTTAACTGAGATGCTTCATAAGGTCCTGTCTTTTGCCTCCATTAAAATCCACGCCTCAGCCATTTCAGCTCATTATAACACAGAGCCTTCCCTCCACTCTCATCCACTGCTCAAGCAGTTCCTCAGAGGGGCCAAAAATTTGAGACCACCCAGGAGAGCTCCAACCCCAGCCTGGGACCTTATCTTTGTCTTGGAGAAACTCACTCTACCTCCTTTCGAGTCAGCTGCTACTGCAGACTTAAAATTTCTTTCTTGGAAAACAGCTTTCCTCTTAGCAATCACATCAGCTAGAAGAGTATCTGAATTACAGGCCCTTATGGCAGTGGAGCCTTTCAACATCTTTCATGCGGACACAGTGTCACTCAGAACCAATCCATCCTTCATGCCCAAGGTGGTATCCAGTGTGGCTCTTAATCACTCCATTCATTTGCCAACATTCTTTACCAATCCACAGAATAAAGGGGAACGCATACTGCATTCCTTAGATGTGCACAGACAACTTAGATTTTACTTGGACAGGACTAAACCTCAAAGGAAATCTGAACAACTGTTGGTAGCATTTGCTTCTGGGGCAGAGTGGAATGCTATTTCAAAGCAAACCATTTCTAAATGGATAAGACATTGCATTAATTTCTGCTATAAGCACCATGGAAAACCTATCCCCCAGGGGATCAGACCTCACTCCACCAGGGCTGCAGCTACCTCTACAGCCTTTCTCAGAGGTGTCCCTACAAGGGACATCTTAGAAGCTGCTACCTGGAGTTCTGTACATAATTTCACCAAGCATTATCATTTGCCAATTTTCTCTAAATCCAGAGCTGGCTTTGCCACTGCAGTCTTGCAGGGCCTTATAGCTGGCCCTAATGCTATCTAAACTCCTCCTCCCAACTATAGCTTTGGGAATCTACCCAAATGTAATGACTGCAACAGTGAAACATGAAGAACATAGTACAGTTGTGTACACTTACCATAAATGTAGATGTTCGAGTGTATTCACAGTTGCAGTCCTGGTTATCCTTCCTCCAGCCCCCTAACTTCTTTTTGCTATACCTCTACTTTTCTTTACTATGCTTAAAAGCCTTTTTGGTGTATTTGCTTTTTTGTTGGAGGTATATCTTTGTGCTTTTACGTTTAATTGCTTCCCATTAGGGGGGCACTTGACATCTGGGGCAAGAAAAACTGATGTAATGGCGTCGGCTGCATGTTTTATACCCCTGACAACTTGACGGCATGGAAGAAGGGGGACAGCAACTGGCGTAGGACCCAAGACTTTGTTAATCAGGCCAACTGAGGGCAACCTGCAAGCAGATTACTCAAATTTAATGATTGCAACAGTGAATACACTCAAAAATCTGCATTTATGTTAAGTGTACACAACTGTACTTTCATCATACGAGGAACTGAAAGCACAACTGCAACGGGTTGAAAATTTCTCAGATGATACAAGAATGTCATTTAGTCTTGATAAATGTGCAAACGTTACCTTTAAAGCAGGAAAGCTGCAGCACCAAGAAAATATCTGTCTGGGACAAGAATGTGCTATAAAGGAACTTGAGCAAGAGGGAGTATATGAGTATTTGGGAATTGATGAAGGATCGATGATAAAACATGAACAGATGCAAACAAAACTTAGTAAGGAATATTTTAGAAGACTAAAATTAATACTGAAAACAGCCCTGATATCTAGGAACAAAGTCCAACATATAAACCAATTTGTTCATCCTGTTCTAACTTAGTTTTGGGGTAAATGACTGGCCCCAAAAGATATTGGATCTGAGAGGAAATTAACAAAAATACTTCACTCTTATCAAATGATTTATAAAAATCTGTATATGCCAAGTTTATTTATTTCCCATTCTGAAGGAGGTATTGGGCCTCCTCGAAATTGATTACATGAATAGATCTGTAATTGTAGGACTGCATACATATCTACTGACATCACAAGAGTCAAACATAGTGAAAAATTCAAAACCTAAGGAGATGAAATCTAACATGACTTCCCTGCTTTGTTTAGTGGAAGCATATCGGTGTCGAGCGGGAATGGAAATCAACCCAGACGTAGACAGAAAAATCAGGCAGCAAATTAATGTGCTAAAAAACAAAAGAAAGAATATAAGGTGAAGGATCAGATGACAAGGCCAGAAATGTGAAAAAAGGTATACGTAAATACAGTTGCAAGTACAGAAAACTCCTGGAACAGCCTCCTGTCGATCAGTATCTGATGCAGGAATGGTTAAAGAGGGAGGAATTTAAACCAAAAGATGAAAGGTTAATATTAGTGGCCCAGGTTAGTGGACTGCATACACACTGGTTTCCAAAGTCTATTGAACATATAGGAGAAACAGACAAATGCAGGTTTTGTAAAACAAAATTGGAGACAATCACACATCTTGTTGGATGTGATACATTAATGGCAGAGGGCCTGTATACTGAAAGTGTTACAGCTGTTGCACTGCGGGTCATGCAAACTTTACAATATTGAAGTAGATGAGGGACTTCCAAGATGGCTGCACATTCATTAACAGTTTAATACTAGTTCTCCCAGTGTGAAAACAGAAACTCAGCAGGGAAGGCCAGTTGACTTTTATGTTTCTGGGTGAATTTCAGTAAATCGCTAGTAAGTGTACTGCCTGGATGCAAAGTAAAAAAGAAATAGAGAGGACCTGAAGGAAAATCTACAAATGGTGAGAAAAATCACTGACTTGGAAAAGTATTGCAGCTGTTCAGCAAAAAGTAATGCAAGCTCCAGATTTGACTTTCATTAATCTAGAGGAAAGCATAAGGCAACTGCACACATACCTAGTTAAAATAAACAAAACACTGATGGAGTATATCAACTCAAACAACAAACGGCTGGAAAAAAATGGAAGACATTTTAACCAGATATTCAGATGAGGTGATAAAACTGCAAAAATAGAGGTCAAAATGAAAAAAAGGCTGGCTTTATATGAGACTGCTCAAGAAGAGATATTTCAAAAAACAGAATTAGAGGACAGAGCACATATGTAAAACCTGAGATTTTCAGCTGTATCAGAAAAGCTGGAAGGAACAGTCTGCATTAATTTTATGAAAGCACAAATAAGCAACTGGACTGGTATTCCACAGCAGAAAAGGGCACATTGTGTGTATGCTCCACACCTGGCTGTGAGAAAGCAACCTAGACCTTTAATAGTAAAGATGCCTTCCTACCAACAGAAGGAGTTTATTCTAACACAACTGTTGCAGAGGGACAAAGTGCTAAAAGTGGTAGACAGTAGAGAGTTTGTGGAGAATGATTACTCATTGTACACCAGGCAGAAGAGGAGTAAATTTATTCCACTATTCAGGGAATGTTGAGAAGCAGGAGTGAGATTCAAACTGCTGTACCTAGCTGTCTTCAAAATATTCTTCCCTGGAGGGGCAAAATCATTTTTTGATGAACTACATGCTAAGGAGGAAATACAAATGTTTGTTCAACAAAAAATGAGCTGTGAACCAGAAAGAGATTCTGCTTGTTGTTCTTCTGGTAATAAAGACCACAGGGAGACTGTGCCAGTGAAACATTTTCCAGTGATTCAACAGAAAATGCTGGAGAGAAGGAATGGAGCACAAGAGTTGACTAGAAGAGTCGAGAGTGTGTCGGAAATGAAGCCGAGACAGGATTTGGGAGATGGAGTTGAGCAGGAATAAAACCAGTAATTTGGAAATGTGGGCTTACAAAGCAGTAATTATATTTGTGAAATATGACAGAACAAGAAAATCTGAAAATATTGGACTTTGTTGGACTTTGTTGGAGACCCTAAAGTATATGCCCTACTTCATGTCATTAATGTTTGGAAAAATACTTAGGGGGGAGGTTAAGAGGAGGCAGAAAGTTAACTGCAAGTAAAAAAAAATCTTAATACTACTATTTTTGTAGAGTATGATTTTCTTTGCATGATATAAAGTAAATTTCCTTAGTTGTTTTTAAGTGTAATGGGGTTCATATTGTAAACAGGTGCTTCTGTTTTTTTTATTTTTTTCTATTTTTTTCTTTCCCCTTTTCCAGTTTTAAGAAATAGGCACTACAATGTAAAAGAAGAGCATAACAAAAGAAAAATTAATGTGCTTTTTCTCATTCTTGTGTGATGGAATACTGGATAAAGCCCCCTTAGCTTGCTCTAGTAAAAAGGTTTAAGAGAAAGAAAGTAAATGAAAAAGAATATTGAATATTATAAGGTTTTTTTCTAGCAAATAAATGTGTGCTTAGTAACAATTCTGTATCTGGTCCACATGGCTCAATGGAGACAATCTGATAAAGAGAAATTGGATATAACTTGATCAAGAGAAGTTAAAAGTGATACCAAAATTGATAGATATGGATCAGTGTGGTTTTGTGGAGGGGAGGCTAACATTTGACAATATTAACACAATATTGATGATCTAGACAGAAGCAGAATGCAAGAAAGTACCACTTTTATTGCTGTGCCTCGATGCAGAGAAAGCTTTTGACAGAGTATTCTGGGACTTTGAGGAGGGCAATGGAAGTATTTGCTTTCTCTGATAAAATTATAAGGTTGATTGGAAGAATATATGAAGGATCGGAGGTGCTAATTAAAGTGGGCGGGATCATCTCCAATAATTTCTGCTTGAGTAGAGGAACCAGGCAGGGTTGTCCGCTTTCCCATTTGTTGTTTGCATTATATTTAGAATCACTGGCAAAGAAAATAAGGGACTCAGAAATTCAAGGATGTAATTGGTATGGTAGTCAGGAAAATCTGGCTTTATTTGCAGATATTTTATGCATGACAAAACCAGAAAGGGACATTTACAGTGTTGTCGAACATTTTAAGACAGTTTCTAATCTTCTTGTGATACAAAATTAATGAAGCTATAACAAAGGCAGTAGTGGTAATTATGTACCCACACACAAATTGGTCCAACAATATCCATATTTATGGGGACATGATAAAATGAAATATTTAGGAGTATGGATTAGAAATTACTCTGTGTTGGCAGCTAAAAATATGTGGGAAGAGACTAAACAGAAGACAATACAAAAATTGAGAAACTAAGTTATGTTATATGGATATGGATACTAAGATACACGCCATTAAAATGTTTTAGTCCCTGTAGTCTTATACAGATGTCAGGCATACTTTTATCAACCTAAGGAGAAATTGTGGATACCAATTAAAAAAGAGTTGAATGATTTTTTCTGGGAAGGGATGACAGCAAGGTTCAAGTGAGATAAGCTGATTCTACCAATAGAACAAGGTGGGCTAGGATTACCTAATTTGAGGGGATATTTTAGAACAACACAGTTAAGGCTCTTCTACATAGCACAGGCAGAAAACTATAATTCCTTCACACATCGGCTACTCAGAGGCGAATATACAAAGCTATGTCAAACCCAGAGTTGTTGGACATGCTCCACTTAAAGAAATCCCAATCCTTCCGAGCTACATGCTCTAGGAACCTAAACCTTGTCACCACAATAAACAGAACATGCTGGAGATTCCTGTCCCAGAGTCTTCCCGTACTGTGGAACAAACTACCTATCTGTATCAAACAGCTCCTCATTAGCACTCTTCAAAAAGAATCTTGATGATTGGATGGGAGATAGGAAATTCACCCCTTGGATCACTACTTTGGCTCTGCTCGACAGGGGCACAGGAAAATTATTTTCATGGCTGCCGAAAGCCAGGGTACCTTTTTGGCTAGTCTTATATAGCCCCTAGGGCCAATAGCCTAGTACCTACCAATAAACCTATGAACCTGTAAGGGGTGATGACACAGGGAGGAAGCTCAGGGCTAGGTATGACCCTAGCCCTGAGAAACATCCTACCGCCGCCCAGAATTCTACTGCAGTACATACAGAAAATGATCGACTTCAACAATTGGCTAATTTTATGGTGTCATTCGAAGGGGATCCAGTGTTTGTCTGTTTGGGATGACATGATTGACAGACCTCGATGTTTTGCCAGAGATGGCCTGCATCTGTCATCCCCTGGGTTTTCGGGTACTGGCTAAGACTCTTGCCACCCAGAAGGCAGGTGCACCCAAGGTCTTTAGGATGCGCAGCACCTTCCCTTACACATCAACCTGAAGGAAATGATGGCAGTACAAAAGGCTCTGACTTCCTTCAAACCCCATCTCAAGCCCGGGGTTTTTCTTAGCAAAAACAGACAACACTACAGTAATGTGGTACATCAACAAACAGAGAGGGACCCAATTTTACCCTCTCTGCAGGCTAGCCATGAACCTATGTCTGACTGCCTCTTCCATGGGACTACACCTGCTAGCCCAATAACTACCAAGGATCAACAATACCCTGGCAGACCACTTAAGCAAAAACTTACAGGACCCCCACGAATGGCAGCTCCACAGAAAAATCTTTTTTACAGATCACACAGGAGTGGGGGACGCCAGAGGTGGATCTCTTTGCTTCACACCTCAACCCTCTACTGAAAAAATTCTGTACCAGGGAGTATCACCACCTAGGGTGGAAGGTGGATGCATTGACCTTCCCCTTGAACACCCTTTTTGTGTACACATTCCCTCCTCTGCCTCTTATTCCAAAGGTACTGATCAAAGTAAGGGAGGAGAGACTGAAAGCCATTCTCATTGCTCCAGATTGGCCCAGGCAACATTGGTACCCCTTACTGCGCAGCCTGATCTTACAGCTTTCCAGGCAGCTTCCCCTGATCTCAGACCTCTTAACTTTGGTGGTGGTGGGGGGAATGCTACACACAGACTTGCAGACTCTCAAACTATCAGCATGGCTAATACTCTAAAGGCAAACAAGAGGCCCCTGTTAAGCAAACAGGTCCTAGACATTATCACAGAGGCCAGAAGGCCCAGCACCAGAAAATCTTATGCAGGAAAGTGGAAATGATTTTTCTCCTGGAGCCAGTCCAGAGGGGGGCAATACCTCACAACCTTCCATCCCTCTTATCCTGGACTACCTAGCGGAGCTACTTAATAGTGGCCTCTCCTTCTCTATTAAAATCCACGCCTTAGCCATCTCAGCTCATTTTGATACAGAACAACCCCTGTTCTCCCTTTCTTTGATTAAACAATTCCTCAGCGGGGCTACTAATATCATATCTCCCAGAAGGCCACCCACTCCAGCCTGGGGTCTGAATTATGTTTTGGAAAAACTTACTTTACCACCCTTCGAACCTGCTACTTCAGCAGAACTAAGATTCCTCTCCTGGAAGACTGCTTTTCTCCTAGCTATCACCTCAGCCAGGAGAGTTTCAGAACTTCAGGTACTGATTGCCATTGAGCCCTTCGTCATCTTCCATGCAGACAGGCTGTCCCTGAGGACTAATCCCTCTTTGATGCCCAAGGTGGTATCTAATGTAACTCTCAATCAGGCCATACATCTACCCACTTTCTTTCCCAACCGTCAAAACAAGGGGGAGAGAATTCTGCAGTTACTAGACATGCACAGACAGATCAGATACTATCTGGACTGTACCAAACCCTTCAGGGAAACTGACCAACTACTTGTCAGCTTTCCCCCAGGGGCAGAGGGGAATCCCATTTCCAAACAAACCATTTCCAAATGGATATCACACTGTATCCATTTCTGCTGCAGATTACATGGAATCCCACCCCCCAGGTCTATTAGAACCCATTCCACTTGGGTAGCCTCCACTTCCACAGCATTCCTCAGAGGAGTTCACACCAGGGACATCCTGGAAGCTGCCACCTGGACTTCTGTTCATACCTTAACCAAGCATTGCCACCTACCTCTATTTTCTAAGGCTAGGGCAGGGTTTTCCTCTGCAGTTCTGCAGGGCTTGCTGACCCATTCCTAGGTATCTTACTAAATCTACTACCCCTATCCTCAGCTTTGGGAATTGTCCCACAGGTGAGGACTGCAACACAAAGAACATAGTACATTTGTGTACACTTACCATAAATGTAAATGTTCGAGTGTATTCACTGTTGCTGTCCTGGTTTCCCACCCTCCTTCCCCCTTATATCCTCTTTTTTTAGGGAGACTTACGTTTCAAAAGGTATCTATTGGCCACCAGGACCACTTTACCATATTTACTTGGGTCTCTGACTGGTTAGGGCAAGAAAAACTGATGTAATGGTGTCTGCTGCCCTCCTTCATAGTACCGATGACCTCACGTCAGACAGCATGTGACAGCAGCTGACACAGAAAAACATTGACTCTGTTATTTGGGCCGGCCGAGGGCTACCACAGCCGAGATAACCCACAGGTGATGACTGCAACAGTGAATACACTCAAGCATATACATTTATGGTAAGTGTACACAACTGTACTATAAACTCACCAAAGTAGGCATCAACCTCTATATCTTTAGGTGGGTTGCAAATGGGCTCACAGATAGAACCCACAGTGTGAAAGTAGTGGACTGCAAGTCAGACTGCCAACCAGTCACCAGTGGAGTCCCACAGAGATTGGTCTTGGGTCCTCTCCTGTTTGGCATCTACTTCTCAGAAATCCAGGCCAACATGGAGGGACTTTGGCTTACCAATGACTGGTGTCAAAACCATGACCTTAAGCTTAATGCCAAAAAATGCATCATCATCCCCTTTGGGAAAAATGCAGTTCCCACTAATTACCACATCAATGAGAACCCACTGAACACTTAAAGGAGTTATAAGAGATCTGGGGACACAGGCTGGCAGCAACCTCTCCCTCAACCACTACATTGCCATTGTGGTCAGAAAGTCCTTCTTTGTGGCACATCTCATTACCAAGGGTTTTCCATCCAGGAAGGAAGACGTCATCATTTCTCTCTACTCTTCCAGTCATAGAGTATAATGCCCCATTTGGCATGTACCTCACTAGACACCTGCAACAGCTGGAGAGGCCACAAAAATACCTCACGAAGAGTATCCTAGGCCTTAAACACATGTCCTACACGGACAGACTAAAAAAACTCCAGCTATTCTCTGTCTCATATTATCTACTAAGGGGTGATTTGTGCTTGACTTACAAAGCCATTTCTGACCCAGCTCTGTTAGAAATGCTGCCTCTAAAGAAATCCCAATCCCTCTGCACCACAGCTCCAGAGACCTCAACCTCATTACCACAATCAGCAGAACATGCTGGAGGGACAGGTTCATAACTCAGAGACTGCCCATGCTCTGGAATAGACTTTTCATACATGTCATGCAGAGCACCTCACTGGCCTTCAAGAGAAATCTTGATGAGTGGATGGGAAATAGAAAGTTCACCCCGGGATCACTCCAGTCTCTCTATGTGATAGAGGTACCAGGAACTGACATTGGGCGGCACAATGATAGGGCACTTCTATGGGCCAGGCTTGTAAATGCTCTAGGGCCATTAGCATAGTACACACCTATGAATAAGGAGAGATTGGAAGTTTTGGATGCAGACTCTTAAGCAGAACAACCAAAATCAGACAGAGTATTATATTCATAAAATAGCTGGAAGTATTCTAAGAACCAAACCAGTACGAGAATGGAGAAAAGAGATTTTTGCCGATACGGTTGATTGTGGTCAGGGATACAAATAATATGCAAGAGGGGGCTGGAATTTATTGGAGAAAATTGGCAAGGAAACCAAGGTATTGGGAGAAAATAATTAGAAAGGGAAAGGTAATAGAATGGGAAGAGGCCAAAAATGTATTTGGACTGCAAGTTAGAGATTGCCTTTCCTGTCAAGGATTAATATCAGAGTATAGGCAAAGGGAAAGAAATAGGGGACTCCTAAATGAAAGACCAGCAGGGAAGAGTTTTTAATGGAATATAGAATAGAAGCTGCCATTAAAAGGAATAATTAGCAAAGCTTATAAAATGCTGCATAATTACAAGAATCAATCATAGGAGTTTAGAGAGGATTGGAAGGAGAGATTGGATAAGCAATTCACAAAGAGACAATGGGGGGGGTATATGTATATCTCCCAAATATGCAACAAAGTGTTGAAGATTTTAGGATCTTTGCCTGGAAATGTTTACATAGGTATTTTTATACCCCAAGTAGACTCCAGAGAGTGTTTCCTCAGGTGGATAGCAAATGCTGGAGGTGTGATGGGCAAGAAGGAGGTAGCTGGGAACATATTTTCTGATGTTGTTAATCTTCTTCCCATTCATCACTGATGGGTTCAGTTCTGAGCCCTCGGAACAGAGTCTGCCTAATACCAAGGTCGCATACACCAAAAACTCTCAAGCTAAGCTGCTACCCACAATGCCCTTCTCCCAGTTATCTCAGATCGCTTTTGCCGTGCAGCCATATAGCAGCGTTTCACCGAGCTTTCCAGCTAAGTGTCATATTTTAACAAATTTTACTGTATTTTGCAACTTTTTCTATCCAACTCATTTTTCTACCCTATTTCTCTATCTAGCTCTACCCATCGGGTATTCCTCATACCATCTTTGGCAACACCCTCTCCTACCCTTGTGGTATCGTTTTATACCATCGTTGGTATCTTCCTTTTCTACTTCTTTTCTGTACTTTCCAGCAGTAATTTGTTTGTTTTCTTTTTGTGTGTTGGATATGTCTGAGAGAAAAGGAACTTCGGGGTTCAAACATTGGAATTCCTGCAATGGCAAACTCCCCAACAGCGACTTACGCGATGACTGTATCTATTGTCTGGGGGTTTCTCATTTCTCTGTGAAACCTCCTTGCCAGATATGCCTGAGTTTTAGTCAGCAGATGCTGCATGAGAAAAAAAACAAACTTATCTTGAAAGGCCTGTTTAACCTAACCTTTCTCAGAGGCTCTTTCTGTGTCTGAGGTCTCAACCCCTCCAGTGAAGGACAAAAAGCGTCCACATTCCGATCCCTCTTCACCGGCTGGTGATAAGGGTAAGTCCTACAAACACAAGGCCGACAAATCTTCTACTGAACACAAAATTGCATCCTCTGCTCTGAATATTTTTATTGCTTCTATTCCAGGCTCAGCTCCAGTTGCTTCTTTGGACATTACGATAACTTTGATGTCGGCGCCAACTTCGGCACCAGCATCTATGGCACCAGTCATAACTACAGTAATGACTGCGGCTCCGACCTTATTGTCTACCATAGTCTTGGCACCGACTTTCACTGCAATGAAGACGGTTCCAATGATCCCCTTGGAGCCGATAACCTCAACTCCGAGTGCCTCCTCGGCACCGTTAGTTCCTCTATTGCTTGTTTCCAAGTTAGAGTCTTCGGTGCCGACAGTTCAAACACCACAGACCCAGTACTCTCCCTCATTGGACCCGTTCTTAGGCAAGGCTTATAGACCTTTTCTGGACTGGCCTGACTCCCCTTCGAGTGTGTCTGTAAGGTCCACCTGGAGTCTGTCTGAATTCAATGTGGTGCGCCTGCTTGAGGGATAACAAACATTCCTTAAGATTCATCCCACTTCAGGGTTTAGGTCTACTGCTCCCAGGACTCCCACATGTTCTTCGTGTTTCACTGTTGCAGTCATTACATTTGGGTAATCTGCTTGCAGGTTGCTCTCAGTCGGCCTGATTAACAAAGTCTTGGGTCCTGCGACGGTTGCTGTCTCTTCTTCCGTGACGTCAGGTCGTCAGAGGTATAAAACATGCAGCCGACGCAATTACATCAGTCTTCCTTGCCGTGCGGTGCCCGAAGCAGAAGCAGTTCGCAAGTGCCAATCGGCCGACTTCTGAAATTTTCATTTTTGAATTTCAGAACCAAAGTTTTCAACTTAAAGCTAAGTACCCCGTTGGGGAAACTTTTTCTTGCTCCTTACCGATGTCAGTAAAAGTTAATTGCATTACTTGCGGAAAGCAAATACCTCATAAAGATTTTCATTCGTACTGTATTCCTTGCCTAGGCCCTGACCGCGACTTACCTTGCTGTCGGTTTTGTGCTTTATTTAATCAGCACAATATCTGTCGTCTGTATATTTTTGCCTCTAAAGTTTCGGTTCTCAGTTTAATTATCCAGAAATGTCATCTGTTAGCCATCCTACTACTGGGCTTCCGAAAAAACACAAAGATAAAGACAGAGACAGGCCGACGAGGTCCAAAACTGCTGACCACGCTTCTCCTAAGCCAGTCGCCAGTTCACCGGTACTCCGTGAGGCACTTTTGCAGCCCCTGATACCGACTACTACTGATTTGCAGGCCTCTACTGAGACCCATTCGGAGTCCGGTATGCTGCAAGATACTTCAACTATGGAACCCGCTGATGTCTCTACCTTGGATATGTCCGGAGCTGCGGTGCAGGCACCGGCTTCTGAGGGTGTATTCAGGCCTACTGACTTGCATATTAAATTGACGCCTCCTTCATTACTAAGGCCTAAATCTTGATCCATGTCTAAAAAAAATGACGCTCAGGTCCCTATGCCTAAAAACAAAGGATAAAAATGGCTGAAGATCTAATAACTCTAATCAGGGGTAGTCAAACCCCCTCTCTAAGAGGCCTAGGGCTGAGCTTGATTATGAATCTTCTGATCAGAATTCTCTTTCTTCTGACTGTTCTGATGACCTGGATTTGTCCATATCTATTTATGAGGATTCTGATGCAGAGGATTCTATTTCCTCTGCTTCCTCTCCTGAGGATTTTTCTTTTGGGGAAACCTTACATACTTTAAGGCAGCATTTTCACTGGGAAAGCCAGGAATTTTCTGATTCAAAAAAGAGGCTTAGGGATTTCCTCCTTCTACCTCAGCATAGGCCTTTGGCTATACCTCCTGTACTAGACATTGTTGATGATGTTTTCTCGGAATCCAGTATGGCCCCTGATTCCCTGCCTCCTGCTCCTAGTAAACCTGACAAGATACTACAGCGTTCCTGAGTCCCACAAGTTCCTTTTCAAAAATCCTGTTGCAGATCCAGAGACTATTTCTCAGGGGCCCAAGGATATTAAGGCTTATACTGCTAAAAATCCTACCCCTTCTGATAGAGACTCCAGGATGCTGGATAGATGGGGTAAAAAGGTTTATACTTCAGCAACCCTGGCAATCAGAGTTTTAAACTGCCAATTTCATATGTTAAAATATCAGCAACATGTCATTGGACTGTTTAAACAGAAAATGATGTTGATTCCTGACTGTGTGGAAAATAAAGATTTACAGGACTTAATGCATTCTGCTGAACAAGTTGGAAAACATAATTTGCAATGTGGTTTTGATTCTTTAGAGGCCTCTTGCAGGGCTTCTGTTATTGGGTCTGTGCTTAGAAATCATGCTTGGTTTAAGTAACTATCTTTGCCTGATCATGTTAAAGCTAAATTGTTGGATGCTCCTTTAAATCAGGACCGCCTGTTTGGCAACAAGTCTGAAGAAGTTCTTAAAAAGATAGAAGATAAAGCTAAATCTATGCAAACTGTTAAAGAGTTTTTACAAGTGCAACCTCCTAGATTTAGTAGGCACTGGCCTACTAAGAATTGCTCCTTTCCAGGTCTTCTCAAGCCAAACCCAGGCACAGCAAAAAACCCATATTTTAGTCCCAGGGGACTCTCTGAACTAAGCACTGGGGGACCTCCACTTCCAAATCTGGGAATAACAAGACACCCCCCTATGGTAAACAGTCTTAATGACTTCCTTTTAAAATTTCCAAGCACTTATCTTCTGACTGCCCCTTTGGGGGGAAAGATTGCTCTTCATGGAAAGAACTGGGAACTCGTAACCCAGGACAAATGGGTTTTAAATATAGTGTCCTAGGGATACAGATTTCATTTCCACACGTTGCCAACACCAAATGGGTGGCCGGATCTGCCACCAAATCAGTGGGCAGAGGCTCAAAAACAAGTATTTTCTCTCATAAGCATGGGGGCTATTCACCTGGTACCAGAAGAGAAAAAGGGACAAGGTTTCTACTCCAGACTTTTCCTGGTACCCAGAAAAGACAAATCATGGCATCCAATCCTGGACCTGTCTACTCTAAACACCTTTCTGGAGATTGCAAAATTCAAGATGCTGACTCTTCACCAGTTACTTCCTATGTTAGGCAAGGACGCCTGGTTGGCATCACTAGATTTAAAAGAAGCATACCTGCACATCCCAATCAGGGAATCTTGCAGAAGATACCTACGCTTCAAAGCAGGCTGCACGCATTATCCATTCTCTGCACTGCTCTTTGGCTTGTCTTCTGCGTCCAGGGTATTCACAAAGTGCCTGGCTCCAGTTATTGCATTTTGCAGGCAAAGTAGTATTCAAATATACCCATACCTGAACAGTTGTCTAATTCATGCTGAAAGCCAGGACATACTTTGAATCATCTGGCGTTTGTAAAAAGGGTTCTAACTTGTCTGGGGTATACCATAAACTAAAAGAAATCACAACGGGTACCCTGTCAACAAACTACATTCCTGGGAGCAAGCTTAAATACAACTTCCCAGATGGCTTACCTCACGCCAGAAAAGCAAATTCATTTGAAAACCTATTTGAAACAAGTGGCCACAAAAACCCTGCTATCTGCAAGACAAATACTGCAAGCCTTGGGGTTCATGGCCTTCTGCATTCCTCTAATTCCTTATGAAAGACTGCATATGAGGAAACTACACTGGTATCTAAAAAGCCTATGGAGTCAACATTCTCACAGCCTAGAAACAATGATTCCTATCATACCTTGCCTACACCTAGAGTTTCTCTGGTGGGCAGAGGCCTGCCACCAAAACAAGGGACTATCTTTCACACTACCCCCTGCCGCCCAAACCCTAACAACAGATGCATCAGACTATGCATGGGGGGTTCACCTGGCATGGAAGTGCATTAAGGGCAAATGGGACCCAAGTCAAATATACCTACATATCAATCAAAAAGAATTGTTAGCTGTACAGAGTGCTCTGACAGCTTTCAAGGACTACATTCTTCCTGGACAACTAATGGTAAAGACGGACAACACCACGGTTATGTGATACATAAACAAGCAGGGGCGGTACACATTCCTAGCCCCTCTGCAGACTAGCCGTGGCATTGTGGAACACGGCCTTGAGCTACCAGGTGCACCTACAAGCTCAGTTCTTGCCAGGAAAATTAAATACACTGGCAGACGGACTAAGCAGAAACCTCATGGACCCACACGAGTGGAAACTGGAACCAAGGATTTTCAACATGTTGACAAGCGAATGGGGGAGCCCAGACATAGATCTATTTACCTCCACCCAGAATTACCAATTGGACAAGTTTTGCTCAAGGACTCCCCACAAACAAGCCTGGAAAGTGGATGCTCTGTCCTTCAGTTGGAAAAACCTATCAGTCTATGCCTTCCCTCTGCTGCCTCTGCTCTCCAAAGTTCTACTAAAAGTCAAACAGGACAAACCAAGGATGATTTTGATTGCTCCAGACTGGCCGCGCCAACACTGGTACCCCTTCCTGTGCAGTGTGTCGCAGTCATCTCCATGGCACCTGCCTCAGACCCCTTCCCTGCTGTCTCAGCAGGAGAACAAGATTCTGCACCCTCAGCTTCCAACATTGAATCTTGCAGCCTGGCTAATTACTTAAACTCATCCTTATCATCCCTCAGCAAACCTGTGATGGATGTCATCTTAGAGGCAAGGAGGCCTAATACTAGAAAATCTTATGCTGAAAAATGGAAGATTCTGTGCCTGGAACCAATCTCAAGGGATGAGCACAGCAGCACCCAATTTACCTCAGATTTTGCAATACTTAACTGAGATGCTTCACAATGGCCTGTCTTTTTCCTCCATTAAAATCCACGCCTCAGCCATTTCAGCTCATTATAACACAGAACCTCCCCTTTTCTCTCATCCTCTGCTCAAACAGTACCTCAGAGGGGCCAAAATTTGAGACCACACAGGAGAGCTCCAACTCCTGCCTGGGACCTTAACTTTGTATTGGAAAAACTCACTCTACCTCTTTTCGAGCCAGCTGCTACTGCAGACTTAAAATTTCATCCTTGGAAAACAGCTTTCCTTTTAGCATTCACTTCAGCTAGAAGGATATCTGAATTACAGGCCCTTATGGCAGTGGAGCCTTTCATCATCTTTCATGCGGACAGGGTGTTACTCAGAACCAATCCATCCTTCATGCCCAAGGTGGTATCCAGTGTGGCTCTTAATCAGTCCATTCATTTGCCAACCTTCTTTCCCAATCCACAGAACAAAGGGGAACGGATTCTACATTCCTTGGATGTGCACAGACAACTTAGATTCTACTTGGACAGGACTAAACCTCGAAGAAAATCTGAACGACTGCTGGTAGCATTTACTGCAGGGGCAGAGGGGAAGGCTATTTCAAAACAAACCATTTCTAAATGGATAAGCCATTGCATTAATTTCTGCTATAAGCACCATGGAAAACCTATCCCCCAGGGGATCAGATCTCACTCCACTAGGGCTACATCTACTTCTGCAGCCTTTCTCAGAGGTGTTTCTACCAGGGACAGTCTAGAAGCTGTTACCTGGAGTTCTGTACATACTTTCACCAAGCATTATCAGTTGCCAATTTTTTTTAAGTCCAGAGCTGGCTTTGCCACTGCTGTCTTGCATGGTCTTATAGCTGGCCCTAATGCTATATAAACTCCTCCTCCCAACCATAGCTTTGGGAATCTACCCAAATGTAATGACTGCAACAGTGAAACACGAAGAACATAGTACAGTTGTTTACACTTACCATAAATATAGATGTTCGAGTGTATTCAGTGTTGCAGTCCTGGTTACCCTCCCTCCAGCCCCCTAACTTTTTCTGGCTATATCTCTACTTTCCTTTACTATGCTTAAAAGCCTTTTTGATGTATTTGCTTTTTGTTGGAGGCATACTTTTGTGTTTTTATGTTTATTTGCTCCCCATTAGGGGGCACCTGACATCTGGGGCAAGAAAAACTGATGTAATGGTATCGGCTGCATGTTTTATACCCCTGACGACCTGATGTCATGGAAGAAGGGACAGCAACCGATGTAGGACCCAAGACTTTGTTAATCAGGCCGACTGAGGGCAACCTGCAAGCAGATTACCCAAATGTAATGACTGCAACAGTGAATACACTCAACCATCTACATTTATGTTAAGTGTACACAACTGTACTTTATACTTCTCCCTCGGATCCATCAGTCTCAAGGCCCATAGCTCGATGTCCTTGGTGGGAACCCTTTCCTCGGCGCCGACAGTGACCCTCACTGAGGCTCCGAGGCCTTCCCTTTGAGTTTTGGTTCTATCGGAACCATCCCTTCCTCAGTCTCATGGTTGGGCGGGGGTAGAACCCTCGGCTCTGAGCACGGTTCAAAGTTTTTTATCGGTGCTGGGCTCCCATTCCTCTTCGGGCAGGCCTACTTTCTAGGTGATGGAGAGGGTGCTTGCTTCCTGAAGCTGTCCTCCTACAACGGATCTTCTCCCTGCTTCCTCTGAACTACAGCTACCATAGGCCACCTCCCCAGGACACGAGAGCACAAGCCTCAGGAAACCCCAGTTCAGGGTAATTTTCCTTCCGAGTCTTCAGACATTCTTACTGAAGAAACACCCTCAGAAGAAGGCATGTAAGGGGAACCACCTTGACTCTCTGGAGGAGACTCTCACAGAAGATACGGACTATGATGATGGGGAAGGGTCCCCACGGTCACCCCCTGACGATGTCTCCTTCGGAGACATCCTGGAAATATTGAAACAGAGGAGTGGCTGGAAGCCCTCCAACCCTTCCTCAGAGGAGTCCGTCTTCCTGCAGGCTTTCCGCTTTCGGCCTTTTACTTCTTGGGTGACCCCACCTGCCAATGAGTTAGTTCAGCTCGTCGTGCAGCATGCATGGAAGAACCCTGATTCTATTGAAGCCATTCCTTGGAGAAAAGACAAGATTCTTTCCCTACCAGAGGAGCATCCCAACTGGTCTAGAGGCTTGCCAGTAGACACTATGGTGGTGGTGGCGGCCGCTATAAAGGACCTTGCGGAGGAAAGTTTTACTGTCCACCCGCCCAACAGAGAGTCCCGGGCTGTGGACAGACTAGGGAAGCGAGTTTTTGCTTCAGCGACCTTTGCAGTCAGGTCTTTGACTTCCTTGGCACATTTCACGAAGCTCCAAAGGGATCTGATCTCCGAACTTTCTGGAGCTCTTGCGGGTCAAATTTCTGACTGGGCACAAGACATGGTTGCCTCTCAACTTGCCCCCCTTGAGTCTGATACCAAATCGTCCATGAGGTTCCTCTCCCACGCAACCAAAGGGGCGGCTAGAGCTGCGGGTGTAGGCGTAGTCATGAGACGTCATACCTGGATGCGCATCTTTGACCTCGTGGACTCCAAGTCCTCCTTTTTGAATGCCCCTATTGAACCATTGTCCTTATTTGGTTCTAAAGTAAAGGATACACTGGCCAGGTGTGAGCAGAATGGAAAGATCTTGTCTGCCGTTGGCCTACGTTTTTCCAAGCTTCAACGTTCTTTTTCCAGGAACCAGAGGAGTGGGAAAATATGGCACAGAAAATCTCAAGGTCCTTTCCGCAACGCACATGGTGAGGATTCCCCCAGAGGCAGAGGGGGTTCCAGTGGTGGAAGACACCCCTTTGGGGCAGAAGGGGTCCCCGAAATCAAGACTCCAGGGATTCTTTCTCCAGGCGGTCTTATCAATGCTCCTTAAGCATTGTCCAATTGCTTTCCTCTGGAAGCAGGCTGGGCTCATTTTTCTCTGCAGCAAACTACCTGGCACTCTGTTACAAATGATCAGTGGGTGCAGAGAATAATCTCCAGAGGCTATTACATCCCTCTAATATCACGCCCAAAACCTACAAAGAACCTTCCCGATGTTCCACCCAGTCAAAGGGAAGAAGCGGCTTCAGAGATGAGAAAGCTGTCTCAAGAGAGTCATCCAACCAGTCCCACCAGACGAATACGGATCCAGTTTTTACTCAAGATTCTTTTCGGTGCCAAAAAAGACCGGGGACTGGAGACCCATTTTGGATCTCAGCCATCTAAACAAGTCAGTGATTCAAACCAAATTCCACATGGTCACTATACAATCCATTCTCCCTTTTTTATGGGAGGATGTTTGGATGTGCTCGATAGACCTCTGGGATGCGTATTACCACATCAAGGAGGACAAATGCTCCAGGAGATGCCTTCGCTTTCTGCTAGGAGCCAATCATTACCAGTTCAGAGCCCTGCCATTCGGTCTCTCATTGGCCCCCAGAGTGTTCACAAAATGCCTAGCAGTGGTGACAGCTCATCTGCAGGGATTCCAGGTGTTTCCATATTTAGATGATTGGCTCCTCTTCGCCCCCACGAGTCTCCTGACCATAGCCTTCCACTACACTCTCTCACTGGCGGAGTCTTTAGGCATCACAGTCCATTGGGAAAAATCCAGTCTACAACCTACCCATCAATTGGAATTTTTAGGGGCAGTTTTCAATGCTCGAACAAGCCTGGTATCTCTTTCAGCTCACAGGCTTCAGAGGTTAAGATTACAAGTACAAGTGATACTCTGTCAAAGAAAGGTGTCAGCAAGAGAAGTTCTCCAGGCTCTGGGGTCTATAGCTGCAGCCAATCCGATTGTTCCTCTGGCAAGATTACATATGAGACTGTTGAAATGGCTCCTTTTGTCCCAATGGTTGGCAAATAGTCACCGCCTAAACTCACAGATCCTCATCACCAGTTCCTGCAAGCAAGATCTTCTTTGGTGGATGAGGCCAGATGAAAATCTTTGGTGTCGCCCCTTCCAGATCCCCACGCCACGGTGACCACAGATGCTTCCCTGATTGGGGGGGGGGCATTTTCAGGGAAAGACAGTCCAAGGCATGTGGTCCAGCTTAGAGGCCAACTTGCATATCAGTGTTCTGGAGTCGAGAGCGGTGCTGTTTGCGTTGCAGGCACTACATCCACTCCTTCCATCGGGAATGATTGTGATTCATTCAGACAATATCTCAGTAGTCTGGTACATAAACAAACAAGGAGGGACCAAATCCTACCCCCTGTGTCGAGAGGCCATGAGAATTTGGCACTGGGCGATAGCTTCCAACCGCTTTCTTATAGCAACGCATATCCCGGGGAGCTCCAACGTGATTGCAGACAGGCTGAGCAGATCCATCCTCCTTCCACACAAGTGGTCTCTCAATCCAAATGTGACAGAAGTAATTTTCAGCTGTTGGGGCCAGCCTTGCTGTGATATATTTGCTTCCCCTTCAAACAACAAATGCAGCAGTTTCTTTGCCCTTTTTCCCCCAGAAGGGGAATCACCGAGAAGTGCTTTCACTCACGATTGGCCCACGGGTCTCCTCTATGTTTATCCTCCAGTTCCCTTGATACTCCTATTTTTAAAGAAGGCAATTCGGTTGAGATGCAAGGTGATCCTCATTGCCCTATTCTGGCTTCGACAAGTGTGGTTCCCCTTCCTCCAGCCTCACCTATTACAACCTCCATAGATCCTGGACACTCATCAGGAACTAATCTCTCACCCCCAAGGATTGACTCCCCCAAATCTGTCCACTCTCAAGCTGACAGCTTGGTTTCTCCACTTCGTTAGTTGCCAGGCAGGAAATCCTCTCCTCACCTGTTCACAGTATTATTCTGGCCTCCCATAAGCCATCCACCAGAAAACTCTACAGAGATAAGTGGAAAAGGTGGCTCTCTTGTCTAAAGAGCAGATGTTAGACCCCTTCTAACGTCCTATATCTGTTATATTTCAATACCTTTCTGAGTTTTTTGAGAATGGAGCATCAGCTTCTACTATTAATTTTCATAACGGTCTAGAAGGCGTTCCACTTTTCTCCACCCGCATTTGCAAGACCTTTCTCAAAGGAGTTTTCCATAGCAGACCCCCAATCAGGTGGCATGTAGAGATATGGACTCTCTATCTGGTATTATAGTGTCTCTCTTTACCCCCTTTTGTGCCTGCTGCAAAATGTGACCTTAAATTTCTATCATGAAAATCTCTATTTTTGGTGGTGGTCACATCAGCTAGATGGCTATCAGAATTATAAGTCGTATGCATCAAGAGTCCGTATTTAATCTTTCATAAAGACAGAGTATCTCTTCGTACTAATCCATCTTTTCTCCCCGAAGTGATTTCTGATTTCTCTGTCAACCCAGTCCATTGAGCTCCTCCCAGTGTTTTTCCCAAATTATTCCAGTAAAGGAGAATACTGTCTACACTCATTGGCTGTGCATAGAAAATCACGTTTTTACTTGGACAGGACTAAATCTTTCCGTAAGTTGTATCAACTTTTAATCTCCTTCTCTGGGCCAAAAATGGGATGTGCCGTATCAAAAGTCACTTTATCAAAATGGCTCAGATATTGTATTACTTTTTCATACTCACAAGCAAATGAACCTAAACCTGTTAATATCAAAGCTCATTCAACGAGAGCCATAGCAACTTCTTTTGCTTTTCACTCCAGAACTTCTATGAACAACATTTGCACAGCAGCCATTTGGGCTAAACCCCATATGCTTTCATCAAACATTACAAATTGGACATGGTCTGCAGGGGAAGAGTGGCCTTTGGCTCAATGGTTCTCAGGAATGTTCTTCCATAAGGGCCACCCAGGTTTTCAAGTAGCTTGGGATTCTGTCCCATCAGTGATGAATGGGAAGAAGATCAACAACGTCAGATAAAGAAGTTTTGTCTTACCATAATGTTCCATCTGTCTTGTTGAATCTTCCATTCATCACATCCCACCCTCCGTCCCCCACCACGGGCTCATGGTGGATCTTATGTGTCCTTGTGGTGTTGTAGGGATTCTGTACAGAAATGGCCTCTGCTTTTACTTCTATATATTGCATGCAAACTCGATCTAAGGTAACTGGGAGAAAGGCCTTGTGTGTAGCAGCTTAGCTCAAGAGATGTTGGTGTAAGCGAGCTTAGTATCCAACTCGGTTCTGAGGGCTCGGAACCAAACTCATCAGTAATGAATGGAAAAAGATCAACAACACAGATGGAATGTTATGGTAAGACATAACTTGTTTTTTGGGAGGTGTGATGAGCTGGCAGACTTTTGGGATTCCCTATGGGCCGCGCTGTCGGAGATGCTGGGTGGGTGGATTGGACTGGGGAGATGATTTCTTTGATTTATGCTACAGACTCTCAGAATTGCCTAGACATAGTAAAGCCTTGCTGAGTCTAATTGTGGTGGCTGCCAAAAAAGCAATTACTAGAAAATGGAAACCTAAGTCTAGACCAACTTTACTAGAAGTAGTGAATATAGTAACAAAGACTAACAACTGTAATTAAAATCTTTAGAAAAAGAAAGGAGCAAACTACAGTGAAAAAATGGAACTGTGGGAAAAGTATATGCAGAGCAGGAATGAGGTTTAAGTGGCAGGATTTGAATGAGCTATATAATGCTTAACTGACAATGACTAGAAGGTTTATAAGTGATTAATAAAGTTTACAACTACAGTTGTTTCAGTGGTGTTTGTGATGTAAACTGTTTACAACTGAAGTGATATTTTGTATGTTTTTCATTTATATAAGTGTAAGATTGCCTTTATCCTATGTGGAAATTTAATAAAGATGTTGGAAAAAAATAATAAAAATTGATGTGCTTTTTCCCATGCTTGCATAGGGAAATGACTGGGTAAAAAACCATAGGCATTAATCCAGTAACAAGTTTAGCCTTCAGGTACCTGGCAGGAGTGTCTGGTGGCTGTCCATAGTTACCATATAGTCTGGGCAGAAGGAGGCATAGCTAGTAAACATGTGCCAGCCTTTCCCGTGTGTGTGTGTGTGTGTGTGTGTGTGTGTGTGTGTGTGTGTGTACCAGCCAACCTCAAAGTGCAGGTATTAATGTACATATGTTGTCTTCCCCTCACAGGTGCCGATGTGGTTTGGGGTGTCTCCCGCTTGGAAACTGATGTCATTATCTCTGCAGACTCTGGCAATGATGATAGGAATAGTGAGGTACAGGTAGGGTTGTCAGGGGATGAATCTATGCCATTGTTTGGCATCCCACTCTTGTCCACACCATCCCTGTACACAGTGCCAATGCCCACACATACCCCATCACCAGTGGCCACAGATGATGGACAGTTGGCAGGTGGTGGCATTGAACAGGCTAGTCTGGTGACTATGGAAGGTGTGAGTGTAGACACTGGCCATAGCCAAAGTGCAGGCAAGGTCTCCCACAGGCGGATGGACAGGGGTGCTTGCAGGAAGACTGCTGCTCATCAAGCCGTTGTCACAAGTGCCACAGTAGGAGGCACCCGATGCATGCTTCAGGCTGTCATGGATGCACAGGCACATAGTGAATGCCACACCAAACAAATAGGGTGGTGAATGCAACTCTTCCTGATTTATGTGGTGACATACATGACCTTGTTGAGGCCACAGGTCAAAATACTGAGGTCATGAATAGACGGTGGGGTGAGACCTTGGCAATCCAACAAAAGCAATTACTAGAAAATGGAAATCTAAATCTAGACCAACTTTACTAGAAGTAGTGAATATAGTAACAGAGATTAACAACTGTAATTGAAATATTTAGAAAAGGAAAGGAGCAAACTACATTGAAAAAAGGGAACTGTGGGAAAAGTATATGCAGAGCAGGAATGAGGTTTAAGTGGCAGGATTTGAATGAGCTATATAATGCTTAACTGACAATGACTAGAAGGTTTATAAGTGATTAATAAAGTTTACAACTACAGTTGTTTCAGTGGTGTTTGTGATGTAAACTGTTTACAACTGAAGTGATATTTTGTATGTTTTTCATTTATATAAATGTAAGATTGCCTTTATCCTATGTGGAAATTTAATAAAGATGTTGGAAAAAAATAATAAAAATTGATGTGCTTTTTCCCATGCTTGCATAGGGAAATGACTGTGTAAAAACCATAGGCATTATCCAATAACAAGTTTAGCCTTCAGGTAGCTGGCAGGAGTGTCTGTCATAGTTAGTCTGGGCAGAAGGAGGCATAGCTAGTAAACATGTGCCAGCCTTTCCTAGGTGTGTGTGTGTGTGTGTGTGTGTGTGTGTGTGTGTGTGTGTCTTCTACTTGGGCAAGGACATGAAGCACTGGTTGGGCAGAGAGGGTGCTGGAGGTCTTGCTTGGACACTCAGCTGAGATCTCAACTCTGTAGCTGTGCCAGTTGGGAGTCTTATTGGGAAATCAACCCTGGACTCACTGTATTCCCCATTTGCTCTTAAGGGAAATTGTGCTTGATTGTGCATGATGCAGACAGCTGCATCTGGAGATACTGTGTGTACCTGTTATCCCCCCAGTGAACGTCTCCCACTGCTGCCACTGGTGAGGGTTGAGGCTTCTTGATTACTGACCCAGTGGAGGGTCATCACAGAAATGATCAGCTTTCAGCAAAGAATATTACTTATAGGTGGGGACTGGAATTTGATTTGAAAATGAAGATGTATCTGGGGGGGCCCAGAAGGGGAAATATGTTAGACTTTGGAAGAATTTTATGAAAATATTTGGCATGGAATATGTGAATTCAATACTTTGAAGTTCTCAGTGAATTTATATATTATTCCCCAAGATACAAAAACTGGGCTAGGCTAGACAGAATTTGCATTTCACAAGATCATGTGCATAATTGAAGGTCTTGATATGCACCCAATAACTATTTCAGATCATGGGCCAATAATAACTGAAATAAATCGCAGGGTAATGAAATAAACACAAGACAGTGGCACTTTCCTCCCTCTGTATTGACAAGACAGGAATTTAAGGAATAGGTAGTGGAAATTTATAGAGGAGCTATTAGAGAAGATAGAAGTTTCTTCTGAAAATATAACTAGGGAGTGAGATAGAATTAAAGTGGAGTTTAAAAATAGGGCAGAAATTAAAGATAGGAGGTAATGGTTAAGAAGTAATTAGAATTATTTAGAGGGACTGACAAATGTTTAAGTATTGCAGAATGGGGGAATCTCATAGAACAAAAACAGGAGCAACTGCAGAATGCTAAACAGAAAATAAGGGATTACCTCGATAATATGCATGAGTTTATACAGATTTCTTTTAAGCAACTTTTTTTTTGATACCTCTAGAGCAGAAAAACTTTTAGCAGAACGATTCAGGCAACAGAAAGTAGAAGGGCTGTTGCCAAGCTTAGGGAGCCTGTAACAAGGAAGATAACAAGAGATCCTGTAGCGGTATTAGAAACAGTTCGGAAATTCTATAAAAGTCTGTATAAAGCAGAGAAATATGGAAATCTAGGAAAACTACAGATGGAAATATTTATAAAAAAATTAAATATGCCAAGGTCAGAGGTAGATGAGGCTCAAATACATACAGTTAGAATAGGAGGAGATGAGATAAAAATGGTGATATATAACCAATCTACAGGAAAATCCCTGGGAACTAATGGTATTCCTGTGGAAGTTTGGAAACTAGGAGTGAAGAAATTGATAAGGATCTGGAAGGTTTTGTTTAACAGTATTTTAGTAGAAGGTGAAGTACCAAAGTCCTGGAAGAAAACGATGGTACCTAAAGAGGGTAAAGATCCTTCAGATCCAGCTTTATACAGGCCCGTTTCAATAGTAACCCATGATTTTAAAGTATTTGTAATGGCTACAAGAATGGCAAAAGTGATGCCAAAATTGATATATGGATTCTTATCACTTCACTGAAAGACCATTTCACCGAGACCAAATTACCTAAAACTTATTTCACTGACAACTAGTACTCTAAGGCAAGTCAAAGGTATATGTCCTTTTCCCCACTGTAGTGAGATCCTGGTGTTAATATATATATAGTTAGGGTGTGTTGAGGAGAGTAGGGGGTGTAGCCCCACCACCTAGTTGGGTTTTACCAAATAATGTAAAACAAAACCAGACAACAGAAAACCAAATTAAGTGGGGGGCTATGACCCCCACACTCCCTAACTGTATATACTAACACCAGAATCGCACTACAGTGGGGAAAAGTTCATATATCTTTGACTTGCCTTAGAGTACTAGTTGTCAGTGAAATGAGTTTTAGGTGAAATGAACTTTCAGTGAAATGAACTTTAGGTGATTTGGTCTCAGTGAAATGGGTGTCAGTGAAATGGTCTTTCAGTGAAGTGATACAAATCCATATGTATATAGCGATGTATATATATGTATATATATATATATATATATATATATATATATATATATATATATATATATATATATATATAGATCAATGTGGTTTTATGTAGGGGATGCAAACATTTGACAACTTTAGCAGAATATTGATGAGGGAAGCAGAATGTAAAAAGTACGACTGTTAGTGGGTCTTGATGCAGAGAAAGCATTTGACAGAGTAAGCTGGGACTTTATGAGGAGGGCAGTGATAGTATTTGCATTCCCTGATAAAATTATAAGTTTTTTTATGAGGATATATGAGGGATCAGAGGCAAAATAAAAGTGGATGAGGTCCTCTGACAATTTCTGCTTGAGTAGAGGAACCAGGCAGGGGTGTCCTCTTTCCCCTTTATTTGCATTATGTTTATAACCATTGGCATAGAAAATAAAGGACTCACAAATTCAAAGATATAATTGGCATGGTAGTCCAGAAAAGCTGCCTCTAGTTGCAGATGATATTATTTTATTCCTGACAAAACCAGAAAATGACATTGCAGTGTTGTGGAACATATCGAGACAGTTTCAAGTTTTTTTGGGATACCAAAATAATGAAGCTAAAACAAAGGCAATAGCAGTAAATTATGTACCCACACACAAATTGTTTCAGCAGTATCCATATTTATGAGGACATGATAAATGAAGTATTTAGTAATAAGGATTAAAAGTTATTCTGATGTGGCAGCTAAGGATGTGTGGGAAGAGTCTAAACAAAAGAAAATCCAAAAAATGGGAAATTAGATGCTCTGTTATATGGATATGGATAATAAGATACAAGCAGTTAAAATGTTTTTATACACCATATTTTTATCAACCAGTGGAGAAGATGTTGATGTTAATTAATAAAGAGCTGAAGGATTTTATCTTGAAGGGGAAGACTGCAAGAGTCAAGTGGAATAAACTGATTCTTTTAATAGAACAAGGCAGATTGGGATTACCTGATGTGAAGGGGTATTTCATAGCTACACAGTTAGGGCTCTTATTCATAGACAAGCAGAAACATATAATTCAAAGTGGAAGGGGATGATGATGAAACTGGGGAAGCTCAAGAAACAAGTAGAAACTGGGATTTTGGATGCAGATCTTTAAGGAGATTAACAATTATTATACAGCCACCATAATTAGACACAGTTTATGCTGTGTATAAGAGCCTTATACTGTATTTTGCGCTTTTAAACTGTATTTTTGTTGTATTGCTGATTTTTTAAAACTGTTCCTGCTGATTTGTTACACTCAGCTGTAGCATAGACTAGTTTCAAACCTGCTGAATCTGGTTTTGTTTATTAAATTGAGTAATGGAGAGGGCCATCTGCACCTTTGTGGCAGGAGAGTGCAGATGTTCTTTGTGTTTCACTGTTGTAGTCATCACATTTGTGTTATCCCTGCCAGGGTAGCCCTCTGCCAGCTCGAATACCAGAGGCTTAGTATTTCTGTGTCGGTTGCTGTTACTTCAGGACTGACATCAGGTCGTCGGTAGTATAAAGTAAGGCAGCCAACGCCATTACATCAGTCTTTCTTGCCGTGGAGCCCAAAGCCGAAGCAGTTCGCACAAGTGCCGGTGGGCTGCTTCCTGAGTTTCGTCTTCCGAATTAAAGCTGAAGTATTCTAAAGCTAAGTGCCCCATTGGGGATCCTTTTTTCTTGCACTAATCGATGTCAGAAAAAGTTAACTGTTTAGCCTGTGGAAAGCAAATACCACACCGAGACTTTCATTCTTATTGCATCACTTGCTTAGGCCCAGACCACTACATCCCTCGCTGTCGCCTTTGTGCTGTGTTCATCAGAACTGTACATCGTCAGGCCCTTATTGTAGTTAGATATTTTTGCTTACAGTCCTCAAATTCCGATATGGTTTCTTTAAGCCATCCGACAGCAAATCTTCTGAAAAAACGTAAGGATAAATAGAGACAGACCGCACAGATCCAAACCTACCGATGACGCTTTTGTTAAGCTAGTCATCAATTCTCCGGTCCTCAGTGAGGTGCTTTTGCAGCACCTGATGCCTGCTTCTGTGGATTCACAGGCTGCTACCAAGACCCTTTCAGAGTCTGGTATGCCTCAAAACTCTTCTTCGACTAAGGATCCTGCGGTTGTCTCTCCCTTGAATGGGTCCGGAACCACTGAGCAGGCACTAGCTTCCGAGCAAGTACCACGCACTACTAATTCTTGACACAAACCGACAACTTCTTTCACATCTACCATTCTTTCTAAATCTACCGAGTTTCTTAAGGCCCACAGTACGAACCACACCCAAGAAACCGATGACTCAGTCTCAGGTGCCTGCTTCCTTGCCTCAGTCTCGAATGCTTAAAATGGCGGAAGACCTTATCATGCTGATTAGGGGAAGCCAAGCTACCCCTTCCAAAACAAAAATAGATCTGTCCCCAGTAGTTTTGTCTGAACAGGAGTCTGATGACTGAGGCATCTGAATATGAAGACATGCAACCCCTTTCTGCTTATGAGGATTCTGATGCAGAGGATTCCATTTCTTCAGCCTGTCCACCTGAGGAATTTTTCCTTTGGGGAAACCCTTCATACCTTAAGGGAGCATTTTAAATGGGAATGTCAGGACTACTCAAGTTAAAAAGAGACTTAGGGAATTCTTAGAGCTTCCACAGCACAGACCTCTGGCCCATTCCCCCAGTCCTGGATGTTGTGGATGATGTTTTACTGGAATCCAGTTTGACTCCTGACACCCTCCCTCCTGCACCCAGAAAACCTGACCGGTATTAGACTGCCAAGAAATCTCCTTTAAAAACGAATTTGTGGAGGTAGTCCTACGTGTTCGCACTGTTGGTTTCTCTGTGGTTTATTGATTTCCTTGGTTTTAGGTATTACAGAGTCCCTGACTCACACAAATTTCTTTTCAAAAATCGTACTGCTGACCCTGAGGCTATTTCTCAAGGGCCTAAAGGAATTAAAGCAACCTCTGCTAAGAATTTCACCCCCTCAGATAGGGATTCCTGAACACTAGACAGATGGGGTAAAAAAGTATACACCTCTGCTACTCTGGCTATCAGAGCACAACATTGCCAGTTCCATATGCTAACATTTCAGCAACATGCCATGGAACTCCTCAAATAAAAAGTGTCTTCCTTTCCTGCTTGTGCATAATCGAAAGAATTACACGAGTTAATGCATTCTGCAAGTCAAGTGACTAAGCACATCTTACACTGTGGTTTTGATGCCCTAGAAGCTTCTTGCAGGGCAGCAGTCTCCAGTTCTGTCCTTAGAGGGCATGCATAGCTTAAGGAACAGCCCTTGCCAGGCCATGTTAAATCTTAACTATTGGATGCACTCTTGCACAAAGACAATTTATTTGGCACTAAAGCAGAGGAGGTCTTAAAAAGATGGAAGAAAAAGCTAAATCTATGCAGACAGTTAAGGATTTCCTACAGGTCCAGCCACCCAGGTTCAGCAGGCATTGCCCCTCCAAGCACTGGTCCTTTCATGCTCCCACTAGGTCAGTTCAGCCCAGACCTCGGGGAAGTAGCCCCCCCCCCCCCCCCAGCCAGCAGTCACAGGGAATGCAGAGGTCAAAACAGTGAAATTCCTCCACTTCAAAGCCAGGGAGTTCTAAGCCCACCCCCTCACGGTAAGAACTGACAATGACTACTCCTCCACCCCTCCCTCTGCCCACCTTCACTTACCCCTAGGAGGAAAACTTTCTTTTCACGCAAGCATCTGGGCCACCATTACCAGTGACCGCTGGGTCCTCAACATAGTGCCCCAGGGATACAAATTTTCTTTCCACTCTTCCAACCCCAAAAGGGTTCCCAGATCTACCTCCAAACCAGTGGGCAGAGGCACAAAATCAAGTCCTTTCCCTACTCTCTATGAGGGCAATAGAGCATGTTCCTGGAGAACAGACAGGCCAAGGTTTCTACTGCAGACTTTTCTGGTATCCAGAAAAGAGGGCATCTGGTGCCCTATCCTCGATCTATCAATTCTAAACACCTTCCTCCTGGTGATGCCAAAATTGAAAAATGCTCACCTTTCAGCAGCTGCTACCCATGCTGTCCGAGGATGCTTGGCTAGCCACCCTAGACCTAAAAGAGGCCTACCTCCACATTCCTATCAAGGAATCATGCAGGAAATATCTATGTTTCAGGGCTGGATCTCTGCACTTTCCGTTCTCTGCACTTCCCTTTGGCTTATCTACTGCTCTTAGAGTTTTCACAAAATATCTGGCTCCCACCATTGCCTTTTGCAGACAAAGGAATATTCAAACTTACCCATGTTTAGATGACTGCCTAATTCAGGCAGATAGTTAAAAAAAAAAAAAAAAAGCTGCTTAAGCACCTGGCCTGTGTAGAGTCGCTACTGACCTCCCTAGGGTACACTATCAACGAAAAGAAATCCAAACAAGTACCCACACAAATGATTATATTCCTGGGAGCAAACCTGGACACAGCATCCCAGATGGCATTCCTTACACCAGAAAAGCAAACTTACCTGACAGCCTACTTCTCTCAGCTAGCCACCAGACCCCCGTTATCTGCAAGGAAAATCCTGCAAGCTTGGGGGTTCATGGCATCTTGAATTCTGCTCATTCCATATGCCAGACTACATATGAGGAAACTTCAGTGGTACCTAAAAAGCCTTTGGTGTCAACACTGTCAAGACCTGGAAACTCTTATACCAATGATACCTTGCCTAAGGAAAGATTTTCCTTGGTGGGCAGCAGCATGCTTCCACAAGGGACTACCTTTCTCACCACCCGTCACCACCCAAACCCTCACCACAGATGCATCAGACTACGCCTGGGGTGCACACTTGGATGGCAGGTGCATACAGGGCCAATGGAGCCCACAGCAAATCCAACTGCACATCAACCAAAAAGAGATGTTAGCACCCTCACCACAGATACATCAGACTATGCCTGGGGTGCACACTTGGATGGCAGGTGCATACAGGGCCAATGGGGCCCACAGCAAATCCAACTGCACATCAACCAAAAAGAGATGTTAGCTGTCCAGCACACATTGACAGCTTTCAGGCCCCTTCTCTCCCCAGAGGCTCTCCTGATCAAAACAGACAACACCACTGTGATGTGGTATATCAACAAGCAAGGAGGGACTCACTCTTACCCTCTATGCAGGCTGGCCATGACCCTTTGGCACACAGCCTCTGTCATGCAACTCCACCTGTTAGCACAATTCCTGCCAGGTTCTCTAAACTCTCTGGCAGACCACTCAAGCAGAAATCATCTGGACCCACACGAGTGGCAGCTAGACAAAAGAACCTTCACCCTAATAACTCAGAAGTGGGGCACCTGAAGGTCGACCTCTTTGCCTCCCACACCAACCATCAGCTCAGCAAGTTCTGCGCCAGGGTGCATCACTGCATGGCTTGGAAATTGGATGCCCTATCCTTCCCCTGGGTCAATCTATCAGTCTGTGCATTTCCTCTACTACCTGTCATCACCAGGGTACTGCTCAAAATCAGGGAAGAAAAACAAGGACAATTCTTATTGCTCCAGACTGGCCTCACCAGCACTGGTACCCACTGCTACACCAGCCTGTTCCGACTGACACCATGGCATCTCACTCAGTCCCCAACCCTCATGACCCAGAGGGAAGGATAATTCATGCATCCCCAATTGCAGACCCTCAATTTGGCAGCCCGGCTTACTCCCAGACCACTGATCAATCTGCCAACCTCAGTAGACAGGTTCTAGATGTTATACGTGAGGCTAGACACCCTAGCTCTAGAAAGTCTTATGCTGACAAATGGAAAAGGTTCTGCACCTGGATTCAGGCTAAGGCAGCTGATATGGCACAGCCCTCCCTACTTCTCATCCTGGATTACCTAGCTGACGTGCTACACAGTGGTCTGTCCTTTTCCTCTATTAAAATGCATGCCTCTGCTATCTCTGCTCATTTTCACACTGAGCAACCCCTTTTCTCACACCCTCTGATTAAACAATTCCTAAGAGGGGCTAGCAACTTAAGGCCACCCAGAAGAGCACCTACCCCAGCCTGGGACCTTAACTTTGTGTCAGAAAAGCTCACCTTGCCCCCCTTTGAACCAGCAACTTCAGCAGAGTTAAAATTCCACTCCTGGAAAACAGCTTTTCTTCTGGCCATCACTTCAGTCAGAAGATTCTCCAAGCTACAAGTACTCATGGCTGTGGAGCCCTTCATCATCTTCCATGCTGACAGGGTTTCATTTACCCACCTTTTTCCCTAACCCACAAAACAAGGGGGAAAGGATCCTGCACACTCTAGATGTGCACAGACAGCTCAGATTCTATCTAGACATGACTAAATCATTCAGAAAGTCTGATCAATTACTAGTTAGCTTTGCTGCAGGGGCAAAGGACAAAGCCAAAACCAAACAAACAATTTCCAAATGGATAGCACACTGCATCCACTTCTGTTACAAGCAACACGGAAAACCTCCCCCTAAGGGGGTCAGGACTCACTCAACCAGAGCAGCCTCCACCTTTGCAGCTTTCCTCAGAGGAGTCCCCCCCCCAGGGACATCCTGGAGGCTCCCACTCAGACATCTGGTCACGCTTTCACCAAGCATTACCACCTGCCTATCTTCTCCAAATCCAGGACAGGCTTTGCCACTGCAGTCTTACAGGGCATCCTAGCCCGCCCCTAGCCTCCTTGACTGCCGCCACCCTTTTCCCCAGCTTTGGGAATCAACCCAAATGTGATGACTGCAACAGTGAAACGTGAAGAACATAGTACAGTTGTGTACACTTACCATAAATGTAGATGTTCGAGTGTATTCACTGTTGCAGTCCTGGTTTCCCTCCCTCCATCCCACTCTTCTCTTTCTCTCTCTCCTTACAGGGAACATTTTGGTATTTACTTTCTACTGGTGGGGTTCTTCCACCATAACCTGGCTCCCACTTGGGGTCTCCTGACAGGGCAAGAAAAACAGATGTAATGGCGTCGGGTGCCTTACTTTATACTACTGATGACCTGATGTCAGTCCTGAAGCGACAGCAACTGACGCAGAAATACTAAGCCTCTGGTATTCGAGCCGGCCAAAGGCTACTCTGGTAGGGATAACCCAAATGTGATGACTCCACCAGTGAATACACTCGAAAATCTACATTTATACTAAGTGTACACAACTGTACAGACAGAGATGGATAACTGGTGCCAGAGCCATGGCCTGAAGCTAAATGCCAAAAAGTGCACACTCATCCCCTTTGGGAAAAACAAAGTGCCCACAAATTACCATATAGGTGGTAATCCATTAAGTATGGAACAAGTAATTAGGGTTCTGGGGACCCAAGTAGATAGTAATCTTTCCTTTGACAATCACATTGCCAAAGTGGTTAGAAGGACCTTCTATATAGCCCACCTTATCATGAAAGGGTTCACATCTAGATCAAGAGAGATCATTGTGCCCCTCTACTCATCACTCATCAGGCCCATAATTGAATACAATGCCCCATTTGGGATGTACCTTACCCGACACCTGCAACAACTAGAAAGACCCCAAAAGTACCTCATGAAGAGGATTAAGGGACTCAAGCAGATATCCTATGCAGTTAAGACTAAAGAAACTCCAGCTCTACTCAGTTGCTTACCGCCTACTCAGAGGCGATCTGTGCCTGATGTATAAAGCCATGTCCAACCCAGAATTAATGGACATGCTCCACCTCAGGAAATCCAAATCCCTTAGAGCTACACACTCCAGTGACTTAAACCTCAGCACAGAAATAAATAGGACATGCTGAAGAGACAGATTCATATCCCAGAGGCTCCCCTCACTCTGGAACAAAATCCCAATCCATGTTAGGCAGAGCCCCTCAATGACCCTGTTCAAGAAGAATCTTGATGATTGGATGGGAGACCGTAGATTTACCCCTGGGATCTCTTCTGTGTCACTGCTAGACGGGCACTTTAAACTAACCTTAAATGGGCTATCTTCTGTGACCTACTATACTGGGGCACAGTCATCTAATCTAAAAGGGTGGCGAAAGCCAAACACACTCTGGCTAGGCTTGTAAATGCCCTAGGGCAGATAGCCTAGTATCTACCTATGAACCTATGAATCTGATTGAAGGTTACTGGCACAGAGCTTAGTTTTGAGCTGTTTTATTGGTTAAACTGTTTAATTCAGTTTGCTCACTGTTGCTACATAAGCCCCGCGTTTACGCTTGTTTTAACACAGCTCCGCAGAGTTAGGTGACCAGCCACTGCTCTGCTTTGTTCATTTCTTTGTGTAATGCACCTCTGTGCACCATTGAACACTGTCACGCAGAGGGAAGAACCATTGGTGGTTATAGATACGAAAACTTCAGTAGATAATTTTTCCCTTAGTAGATCCCTGTGATCTGGCTGAAAAGTGTTTAAATTGCACTTACCTGCTCAGAAAGCACCTCAGCAGCACTTTTGCCCCTTAAACAATCCCAAAATCACCAAATTTACAGTAGTCTCATAACATTTAGCGAACCCTCACTAGTATAGACCCTTTATAGAGGAATCCGTTAGTATCAACCCCATGTAGAGCACCCAGTTACACCACACCCCTCCATTTTCTCTTCCCACTGTGAAAACAGGATTTAGCCTCGTATTATGCATAGTCAGTTTCCCTCCATTTCTCCTACCAGCCTGATTGACATGGGTATCCTGAGGCAGTGTAGTAACTGCCTCACGTGCACTGACAGCCCTCTACGTCTTAATCCCCCAAGTACAATTTGTGAGAGATGCATCTACACTAAAAATCTGGAATCTAGAATCCTGGCTGTCTTGCACACAGAACATTAACACTGAACAAGTTGTCAGCTCAATAATGCACCTCCTACATTAACCATGCACTCAACATGTAAACCATCTTATACAGAGATATTGACCAGAAAACTACCTAAACTCCATAGACCTTCCAAACACAAACATGTTACACCTCATACAGCACCTTTAGCACTCAATACACACAAAAACACACACACCAATGTCTCACCAAATAAGCCCATAAAGCAAGGCACATCTAAAATAAATTTTTTTAGTCATAGGTGACTCCTTTGTAAAACCTACAGATGTCCCACTCACCAGGCTGGACAAGGAGAAGGTCTGTCAAATCATACATGCACTCAGGTCTCTCAACAATATCCCACTGTGACTCTGTCATAGTTTGTTATTGTGAATGACTTGAGATGTACCTCACTGGGCTATATGAAGGGAGACATGATTGAGGTCTGTGAATGTGTGTCACAGGCAGGTATGTCCCTAGCCTTCAGCAGCATTCTACCCTCACCTGGGATAATACCACAATATAAACAAAAATGATTTTCAACAATTGGCGTAGTTTCTGGTGTCATTCTAAGGGGATCCAGTTCCTGTTAGTCTGGGATGACATGGTTGATAGACCATGCTGCTTTGTCAAAGATGGTCTTCACCTGTCACCTCTAGGCTTTCGGTTACTGGCTAAAGCACTTGCCTTCCCCGTAGTGCCTTTTTTAGGCAAGGCCTCAAGAACAAAATATCTGACATGAAAATGTCACTCACTAATAAATTAAAGGTTATGCTGCTAAATGCTAGAAGTTTAAATCAGAAACTGCACTCTCTGGAAGCACTCCTCTCCCTGGAGAATGTTGACATCTGTGCAGTCACAGAAACTTGGTTCAGGGCTGCAGAGAGTACCCCACTCTTGCAAGGCTACTATGCCTTCCACATTTTCAAACTGCAATAATGAACATGTGAGAACTAAAGGAGGAGGAGTCTCTATTGTCATCAAAGACAAATACACCTCTAGACTGGTTAGACAGGAAAACTCAATGGAGTTACTCAAAGTTAAACTAACTCTTGGTAAGACCCCCTGTAAGTCATTGTTATAGGCCCCCGTTAATGAATCAAGATACCCACGTTGCTTATTTGGACCTATATGAGTCAATCAAATTACAACCAAACATTCTAGTCATGGGCGATTTTTTAACTATCCCTCCATTGACTGGAAAACTTATATGAGGATCAACATGCTCATATAAATGTTCCTGGACTTTATTAACACTAATACCCTGGAACAAATAGTATGCAACCCCGCAACGGGCTTAAATATTTTCAATCTGGTCCTCTTCAATATGGATGAATATTACACCACTACAAGTATGGACTCTCACTGGTTAAATGTGACCACATATCAGTCACATTTGAAGTAGCTGTAACACCTGAACCCTTCTTAGGTGCAATCAGGCTAAAAAATGTCACCAAAGTTAATTATACTCTCCTACGGGGTAGCATAAGTAATGTCCAGGCTCATGTCTCACAGGTGGCATTGGCAGCTCTGCTAAGGTATACACAAATGTTTTGTACAAACACTTACACAAATGTATTGACACAGCTGTACCTGAGAGGATCAAAACAAGATCCTCAAGAAAACACAAGCCTCCCTGGTGGGCAATCTAGCATTAACAAGTTATACAACAAGAGGAAGAAGTTTCTGTCTAAGAACAAAACAAAGGCCCCAGCACTGGAAGAACACCCTCCCCTGCTTCAACAAATGAATAAGACAACTTATAAAATCCTGTAAGGGCAACTTCAAAAAAAAATTAGCAATCATAGCTAAGGTTAACCATAAAGCATTCTTCAGCTATATCTGCAACCTAAAAGGTAGGACCTAAACATGTGCTGAACTAGCTCTGGATGGCATTCCACACACTGATCCAGTGACAATAGCTGACCTATTAGCCAATGGGTTTGGTGCAAATTTCACTCCATGTTCCCTCCAAACAGTCCTCAAATCATTCCGTTTACATCTCTCCTACCTTACATTTCCAAAGAGGAAGTCATTAATCCTCTCTTCCAAGGCCAAAAACACAGCCTCTATGGGACTGAATGGCATCCGAGGTTGCGTTTTAAATGGTCTACAACAGCAAATCCATTAAGTACTCTCTTCAGCCACAGCTTGAGTACTGGTTTTGTCCCTGCTGAATGAAAAACAGCAACCACCATTCCCCTTCATAAAGTGGTACAGGAACAAACCCATATGTTTAACCAGGCTTATCTGTAAGACCATGGAACGAATCATCATGTATCTTATAAATAAGGATATATCCCCAAACCCTTACTCCGACATCGTTTGGTTTTGTCAGAGGTAGGTTATGCCTGTTAAACCTGGTGGACTTCAACAACATCACCAGAGCCATAGACTAAGCCATATCTGTGCATACAGCCTGCCTTGAATTAGCCAAGGCCTTTGACACAGTCCCACATTTGGGCATCATTGATCAACTATCCCAGTTGAATATCACCACTTATGTCATCAGGTGGGTTGCTTACTGGCTCACCAACAGATCACACACAGAGTTGGGGACTTTACGTCATCCAGCAGACCTGTCACCAATGGGGTTCCACAGAGGTCAGTGCTGGAACCCCTGTTGTTTTGGAATATTCTTCTCAGAAGTTCAGGCCAAAACAGAATGGCTCTGACTGATTAAGTTTGCTGACCACTGCAAATTAGGTGCAGTCACTGAATCCCCATCAATGTCAATATACTTCAAGAGAGACTTACAGAAACCATTGACTGGTGCCAAAGCCATGGACTCAAACTGAGTGCTAAAAATGCATTATCATCCCCTTCGGTAAAAATGCATCCCTGCAAACTGTCATATAAATCATATCCTAAGTAACAACTCTGTAGTGAGAGACTTTGGAACACAAGTTGACTTTAACCTAAATTTTGACCACTGTGTGTCTATTGTGGTAAACAAGGCATGTACGTCACACGCCTCATTAGCAAAGGCATTGCCTCAAGAACAAAAGAGGTTATAACACCCCTGTACATAACCCTCATCAGACCAATAATCGAGTACAATGCTCCTTTTGGTATGTACCTTACTAGTCACCTGCAGGAACTTGAGAGACTTCAGAAATTTCTAACCAAAAAAATTCAGGATTTCTAGCACATGTCATACATTGACAGACTGACGTCACTGTCACTGTACTCAGTAGTGTATGGACTACTTAGAGAAGACTTGTACTTAGCCTACAGAGTAATCTCAGATTCATACCTAATGGAAATGCTGCACATCTAGAAGTGAAATGGGACAAGGGTCATCCACTCCAGGGACCTTAACCTGGCCTGCAGCATAAGTAGGACCTGCTAGGTAGACATGTATTTCTCTCGGAGCTTGCCACTCCTCTGGAATAGCATACCAGTTCACATTAAACAAAAGCCCCTCTATGACCCTGTTTAAGTGTAGCCTGGATGGGAAACTGAATTCCTGCTGGGGATTTCACCTATGAACCTTTTAGATGTTGGCAGTCACTGCTAACTAAGATCCTGAGTTTAGGCAAGTTCCTTTATATTGGGTTTCTCTAGTGTTATATTGGGTACACATGGCTAGGCTTATAAAGACCTTTGGGTCAACAGCCCAGTAACCATTTATGAATATTATATTCATAAAGTAATAGAAAGTATTCTGAGAACTAAGGCAACATAGGACTGGAGAAACGAGATTCTGCTGATAGGGATGACTGCAGTTAGGGAAATGGACAAATAGGCAAGAGGGTTCTGGAATTTATTGGAAAAAACTGGCAAAGGAACCAAGATATTGGGAGCAAATAACTAGAGAGGGAAAGGTAATAGAATGGCAAGACACCAAGAGTTTATTTGGACTGCAGGTTAGAGATTGCCTTTCCTATCAAGGACTGATATCAGCGTATAGGCAAAGAGAAAGAAATGGGGGGTGGGCCTAAATGAAAGACCAGCACTAGTAGAGTTTTTCTTAGAATCTAGTGCAGAAGCTGCCATTAAAAAAGGAATAATTACTAGAGCATATAAAATAGTGCACAGTAACTATAAGAATCAATCAGAGGTGGTTAGAAAGGATTGAGAATTGAGAATGGATAAGCAATTCACAAAGAAACAGTAGGGCATATATGTATGTTTCCCAAATGCACAACAAAAGCTAGAAGATTTAGGATTTTTGCTTGGAAATGACTACATATATATTTTTATGCCCCAAGTAGACCCCAGATAATTTTTCCAGTGGTAGGCAGCAAATGGATGTGTGATGGGGAAGAAAGAGGTAATTGAGAACCTGTTTTCTGTGAGTATAATGAGTTGGCATCTTTAAAGATTCCCTGCAGACTACCCTCTGAGTGAACAAATTGGTGTAACTAGGGAAATGAGTCTTCTGAGCTATGATACAGAATCAAAATTGCCTAGATACAGTAAAGCCTTGCTGAGTCTAATTATGGTGGCTGCTAAAAAAAAAAAAAAAATGGAATTCAGAGTCTAAACCAACTGTACAAGAAGCAGTGTATATAGCAACAGAGATAAAACAACTGGAACTGTGATCTTTAATAAAGGGTAGGAACAAATTATATAGAGAAAAATGGGAACTGTGGGAATAATACATGCAGGGGAGGAATGAGGTTTAAAAGAAGGCAGGACTTGAATGAGCTATGTAATGTTGGACTAACAATAACTGGGTTAGGTTATAAGTGATGTGTAATGCTTCAACTAGGATTATGCCAGCATGGTTTGTGATGTAAAATGCTTGCAGATGGGATTTTGTCAGTATGGTTTGTTTTCATTTATGCAAATGTATGATTGCCTCTTTTGTATGTGATAATTTAGCAAACCTGTTTCTTGTTTAAAAAAATATTGAAGTAACTGAGAAGCATTGGAAACATGAGCCACAAAGCATTGCATAGAATTATGGCGTTCATAGCACGAGGTCACCCATTACCAACAGTTCAAAAAACAGACACAAGAAATAAAGATGTAGTAGTCCATGAAAAGAAGACAAAAGTATTGATCACTGAAATTACTACATCCAGTGATTAGAGTCTTACATACAGAGAGACACATAGTCATAAAATTCCACAATTTCCAGGCAGAAACAAGGACAATGTGGAGGAAGGATTACCAGACAGTTCCAATAGTAGTAGGAACAATGGGTCTCAAAAGAATTTACAGTTGTATTTAGATATGCTAATGATGCATGTAACTTTATATGAATTGCAGGAGGAGTCAATTATGTACACATTGTGGGGGCTGCTAACATCAAAGATTGAAACTTTAATCATACTTTAATTTAGGAATGGGATCGATTCCCTTCATGGTATTAGAAATCCAAAAGACTTGGAGAAAATAAACTAACATTACATAACTTATTCAATTCCTGCCTTCCATTAAACCTCATTCCTCCTCCAAAACATAATTCGGCATTTATTGTTCCCACAATTTCCATTTTTTATGTAATTTTCTCTTACCTTGTGTAAAGGTCCCACTTACCACTGTAATAGCTACAAACAAATGCAGTATGAGGGTCATGCTGCTTAACGCTAGAAGTCTAAATCTCAAAATGCACTCGCTCGAAGCACTCCTTAAAATGGAGAACATCGACATTTGTGCCATAACAGAGACCTGGTTTAAGGCAGCAGAAATCACCCCTGCACTTCCAGGCTGTAACTCATTCCACACCTTTTAGCCCCAGAACTTGGACCGAAGCTCCAAAGGCGGTGGTGTTTCCATATTCATATAGGATACACACACCTCCAGACTGGTAACCCAACATAATGCATCTGAGATACTTCAGGTGCAGCTAACATTGGGTAAGACAGTGATTCAGGTCGTAGCGTGCTATAGGTCCCCAACCATGTCCCAAGACTCGCACTCCACTTTCCTAAGCACCCTGGAGAATATTAGGGTCTAACCTAACACTGTAATACTGGGCAACTTCAACTACCCCTCCATTAAGTGGGAAAACTACTCGTGTACCAGTACAGTTGCCCAGCGTTTCCTGGAATTCATTAATTCCAATGCCCTGGACCAGCTCATTCTTACCCCCACTAGAGGTAGCAACATCCTTGACCTGGTCATTACTAACATGGTCGACTGTTAATGTACACCAATAGTCAACTCCTCCCTGGTTAGATCTGACTACAAACAAATCACCTTGGAAATCCACATCCTCCCCCCCCCCCCCCTGCAAAGATGACCACCATGAAAAACTTCTCCAAAGCTAACTTTGGGCTCCTAAAAACAGAGGTGGCTAACTTCACAGCACCCATGCAAATGGAGAATAGTTGCATGACCGCTGAATCATACACCAATGCACTGTACGAACACGTACACAAATGCATGGATCTCGCCATACCCAATAGAACCAAGTTGCTCTCCTCCAAAAAAAGGAAGCCAATCTGGTGGTCCCCTGCCATAAACAAATTATACAACAGAAGGAGGAAACTGATGCAGAATAAGGTGAAGTCCCAAGACTGGAAAAACTCCCTTATCAGCCTCAACAAAAAGTTGAGATCCCTCGTCAAATCCTCTAAAGCTAGCTATGAAAACAGAATAGCAGCAGATAGTAGGCAACCACAAGGCCTTCTGTAGTTATGTAAAGAATATCCACGGCAATACCCAGATTTGCTCTGAGCCACTGCACAATGGTACGTCCTATACTGAGCTAACAGATGTTGCCAGTATACTGGCCAACAGATTCAGTGCCAACTTTACCCCCCCCAAAGGACCAGTCACAATACCAGTAGATTGCCAGGCACCCTGTATTACTGCTGCACAGGTTAAAACAGCACTATCCAAGGGCAAGAATACAGCTTCTATGGGACCTGACAGTATCCCTGGCTGTGTTCTACATGAACTACAGAGTGAACTGGCACTTCACCTGTGCGCCCTGTTCAAGTCACAGCCTTACCTCAGGCTTTGTCCCTACTGAAATGGCGCAATGCTACAGTCATCCCTCTCCACAAAGGAGGAGTGACTACAGACCCTGGGAACTATTGCCCAATTAGCCTGACGAGTCTGATATGCAAAGCTATGGAATGCATCTTCATGGACCTAATAAACAAAGATATAGGGAATCTCCAAACTCTGGATCTCACACAGTTTGGTTTTGTGAAGGTTAGATCATGCCTGCTCAACTTGGTCAACTTCTTTGAGTCAGTCACCAGACCTGTGGATGAAGGCAAGGTGATTCATACAGCCTACCTTGATCTGGCCAAGGCGTTTGATACCTTTCCCCACTCAGGAATCATAGAAAAACTGACTAAGCTAGGCATCAACCCCTATATCACTAGGTGGGTTGCAAACTAGCTCACAGGTAGAACCCACAGTGTGAAAGTAGCTGACTCCAAGTCAGACTGCCGACCAGTCACGAGTGGAGTCCCACAAGGTTTGGCCCTGGGTCCTCTCCTGTTTGATATCTACTTTTCTGAAGTCCAGGCCAACACGAAGGGGCTCTGGCTGACAAAGTTTGCAGATGATTGCAAGTTGGGAGCTATTAACTCCTCAAGTGATGTTGACATCCTACAGAAAGGCCTCACTGAGACCAACGACTGGTGTCAGAACCATGGCCTTAAGGTTAATGCCAAAAAATGTATTGTCATCCCCTTTGTTAAAAACTTGGTTCCCATGAATTACCACATCGATGGTAGTCCACTGAACACAGAAGGCGTTATAAGAGATCTGGGAACACAGGTTGACAGCAACCTCTCTTTTGACCACCAGATTGCCACTGGGGTCAGAAAGTCCTTCTATGTGGCACATCTCATTACTAAGGGTTTTGCATCCAGGAAGAAAGTGGTCATTGTCTCCCTGTACTCTTCCCAGTCATTGAGTATAATGCCCCACTTGGCATGTACCTCACTAAACATCTGCAACAGCTGGAGAGGCCACAAAAGTACCTCACAAAGAGGATCCTAGGCCTTAAACATTTGTCCTAGATGGACAGACTCAAAAAAACTACAGCTATTCTCTGTCTCATATCACCTACTTAGAGGCGATCTCTGCTTGACTTACAAAGCCATGTCTGACCCAGCTGTTAGAAATGCTACATCTAAAGAAATCCCAATCCCTCCGCACCACACACTCCAGAGGCCTCAACCTCATTACCACAATCAACAGAACATGCTGGCGGGATAGGTTCATAACCCAGAGACTGTCCATGCTATGGAATAGACTTGCCATACATGTCAAGCAGAGCACCTCACTGGCTGTCTTCAAGAGAAATCTTGATGAGTGGATGGGAAATAGAAAATTCACCCCAGTGATCACTCCAGTGGCTTTACTTGACAGAGGCACTGGGAACTAAGGCCGAGTGGCATGATGCCAGGATACTCCTATGGGCTAGGCTTGTAAAGGCACCAGGGCCATTAGCCTAGTACACACCTATGAACCTATGAAAGGGAAGCTTAGGCATAGGTATAATACCAAATGGATATTCTGGCAATAATATAGAGAAGCCCAAATGGCAGAGAACACCTTCAAGAAGGACTGAACATGCATTTTATATAAATGGAACTATATGTTGTTTATCCTTTCTTGTAATAGGGCTATGAAAAATCTGTTGTAAATAGAGTAACCGTTAAGTTTTAATTGAGTATAACTGATAATTAGAACTGCATTTTCCTGCTGTACTGTTGCAGTAAGAAAATATTTTTATTGCAAGTTATCAGACTGTCATTGAACTGTGTAATGTTATTTTTGGTGTTGAGTAAAAGTCATCTTTTTTTAAAATCTGTCTACCTATGTAGGATTTGGTCAGAGAAACACACAGTTATTAGTACTGCTGTTTTCTGCTTTGCTAAGCATTTTCTTTTTGCATAGTAATGATTGCTGCCATGTTCAGATACAGTGGCTGTCACTTTAGACAAAATACCAAATGCCTGCAGTTTTACACTGCTTTCCTCTCTCACCACCTCTTCTTTTCTGTCCTACTGTTACCATCCCTAGGATAATTCCATTTTCAAGCAGTTGTGGGTTGATAAAATAGTATGATGTTTACCTCACAAACATAAGGTACAAAGTTTGATTCCCACCTACGAAGCTCGGCTAGGTGTATAAAAGCCCCTTGGGGTCATTAGCATAGCAATCACGTGTGAGCCTGCAACATCTAAACAAATAAAACCAATCTATAATAGCTGTGCACATGCATATTTTTGGGATGCATGGTTAGGCTTGAAAAGGCCCTTGTGGTCGTTAGCCTAGTAAACATCTGTGAACCTGTAAGAACCTTGGATGTCACAAGTGTCTGTTTTTCAGCCATACCTGCCATATTGAACACTTGTGTGTAATACATGCTGCATTTAAAGTCTGAATGACTTCTTTTTTTGACTTGATTTTAGAGGAGATAACATTTATGCAGTTAAGGCACCCTTTCGTAGTAACATTGTCATTGAATAATGCGTTATAAATAGTACAGTGGGAACATCTTCCTTGTACTGTTCCAGAAGTGGAAACCTGTTGTGGGAATACAAATTAAATTGCTAATACTGTTAGAAATACACAGATGTCCTACAAGAATGCAACTGCAGTCCTGACATATGGGTTGTCCTGCCTCAGGCAGCCCTTCGGTCGGCCGAATTCCAAAGTCTGGGTCCGGCGTTGGCTGATGTCGCCTCTTCCCTGACGTCAGAGCGGCTGGGGTATAAAAGCATCAGCCGGCGCCATCTTCTTCAGTCTTTCTTGCCACGCGGTGCCCGAAGCAGAAGCAGTTCGCAAGTGCCGGTCGGCCAGCTCCTGTGTTTTCAGATCCGAAGTCATCAAAAAGCTAAGTACCCCATTTGGGAACCTTTTCTTGCCTCAGCCGATGTCAGATAAAACTGCAAAAGTTAGTAATTGCTTGTCTTGTGGTAAACAAATACCTCATAAGGACTTCCACTCTTACTGCCTTCCCTGCCTCGGCCCAGACCACGACGTCTCGGCCTGTGCTGCCTGTGCTTGCTTCAATAAGCGCACACTTAGCGCCGGGCAAAATTTGCTGAAGACTTTTTTGGAGAAAATTACTCCTATATCATGCCGTCTGAACTACCGACAGCACATATTTCCAAAAAACGGAAGGACCGGGACCGACATTCGCGGCCCGCGACTTCCACCGACACCACGCTAAAGCCTACCGTGAGTGCATCAGTCTCTTCGGAGGCGGTAATTCAACTGCTCCAGGCCGACGACACCGCTTTTCGCACACTTCGGTCCCGGAGGCTACCCCGATGCCGGTTGTTGATTTTCCTCCTGAAACCGAAGCCCAAGATTTGCCTGACACCATACCGGTGGACAAAGTTACTCCAGCATGTGGGGCAGCTAGGCCTCCTGTGTCTATGTCCATCAAGGCCTACACATGTGCTAAGGCTGCCAGCCAGGCTATGTCTCACCCTCCTAAATCTTTTTCTCAGGGTCCCACTTCTGATAAACAGATCATGACTTTAGCTGCAGATCTAATTTCTTTAATCAGGGGCTCTCAGGCTCATCCAGACAGAGGTTCTCAGCCACCTTCAGACAAAAGGGTTGAGCAGACAGATGCCCTTTCCTCAGATGAAGCCTCTGGTGAGTCAGGCCTTTCAGATTCCCAGGAAGAAGCCTTCCCGGCCTACGAGGATTCTGATGCTGATGAGTCCATTCCCTCTGCCTCTCCTCCTGAGGATATTTCTTTCGGGGAAATTCTCCACTCCATGAGAGAGCATTTTCAGTGGCAGGGCCAGGATTTCTCTGACTCCAGGAAAAGGCTTCGGACCTTCCTTAAGTTACCCCAGCACAGGCCTTTAGCTATACCCCCAGTGTTAGATGTATTGGATGATGTGTTCTCAGACTCCAGTACTTCTCCTGATTCTCTCCCTCCTGCCCCTGTCAAGCCGGACAGATATTACAGGGTTCCTGAAACTCATAAACATCTCTTTAAGGCCCACTCTGTTGATCTAGAAACTATTTCTCAGGGGCCCAAAGGTGTGGCCACTTCCACGGCCAAAAATCCTTTGCCCGCGGACAGGGAATCTAGGTCCCTGGAGAGGTGGGGTAAAAAAGTTTTATACCTCATCCACCCTTGCCATGAGGGCACTTAACTGTCTTTTTCATATGTTTCAGTATCAGGATTATTTGATGGATGATTTGCAGTAAAAGTTAGCCTCTCCTGAGCCTTTAGATAGAAAGGCCTTGCAGGATTTGGTTCATAATACCCAGCAGGTTAGCAATCATTTTCTTCATTGTGGTTATGATGCATTGGAAGCTTCATGTAGGGCAGCTATGACAGGGGCCGTCATACGTAGACATGCTTGGTTGAAAGAACAAACATTGCCAGATCATGTTAAAGTAAAGCTTCTAGATGCACCTCTGGAAAAAGACAAGCTATTTGGTGCTAATGCACAGGGTGTGTTGAAATCAGTTGAGGAAAAAGCTAAATCAGTACAAACAGTCAAATATTTCCTCCAGGTTCAGCCACCAAAGTTCAGTAGGAATTGGCCTTCGAAGAATTGGTCCTTTCCAGACACTGACAAGTTCTAAAGGGGAAAATTCAGGTGTGCTTGAGGCAGAGGGCAATACCGAGGCTCCTACAGGGGCCGCCAATGGCAACCAACTAATCAGAGAAGTGGCGCAGGGACTTCTACTGCCCCACAGGGACAATCACAATGACTTGACTTTGACACCGCCGACCAAGGCTCAAAGAGAAGCACCTTTAGGCGGAAAATTATCTTTATTTTCAAAGAACTGGCACGTTTTTACAAAGGACAAATGGATTTTGGACATAATAGACAAAGGTTACAGGTTCCACTTCCATACCTTACCAACAAGACAAGGCATGCCAAACCTGCCACAAAATCAAAGGGCAGAGGCACTCATACAGGTTTCAAAGCTGCTACAAATCAAAGCAATAGAAAGGGTTCCTCCTGTGGAACAAGGCCAGGGATTCTACTCAAGACTGTTCCTTGTTCCAAGAAAAGAAAAGCAATGGAGACCTATACTGGACTTGTCCGCTCTAAACACTTTTCTCATTGTGCCAAAATTCAAAATGCTGACGTTACAGCAACTTCTTCCCATGCTGGGCAAGGGGTTTTGGCTGGTTACTCTGGACCTCAAGGAGGCATACCTGCATATCCCAATCAGACACAGCTGCAGCAGATACCTCAGATTTCTTGCAGGGTCAGAGCATTATCAATTCTCAGCATTGCCTTTTGGCTTATCTACTGCGCCCAGAGTATTCACGAAATGCCTGGCATCAGTAATTGCACATTGCAGACTCCAGGGGATACAAATATACCCTTACCTGGACGACTGCCTTATACAAGCGGACAGCAAGCAAGCCTTGATAAGAAACTTGGACTATGTCATTCACTTACTACAGGCTTTGGGATACACAGTCAACATTCAAAAATCAAGACTACTGCCATCCCAACAAATAATTTTTCTAGGAGCCAAACTGGACACAAACTCACAAATGGCTTTCCTCACTGAAGAAAAACAAGAACAATTACCAGATTACTTCAAAAGCCTAGCAAAGCACACCCAGATGACTGCAAGGAAAATCCTGCAGGCCCTGGGTTTCATGGCATCTTGCATTCTTCTGATCCCATAGGCAAGACTACACATGAGAAAACTACAAAGGTACCTAAAAAGTTTATGGTCTCAACACAGCCACAACTTAGAAGCGATTATTCCACTCATTCCATGTCTACAAAAGGAATTTTTGTGGTGGGCGCAAGCAAGCCAGCTAAACAAATGCATGTCTTTCAACAAACCTCAAGCAAGCCAAACCATTACAACAGACGCCTCAGATCATGGATGGGGGGCGCACATGGAGGGCAGATGCATTCAAGGGCAATGGGCACCCCGAGAATTGCATCTGCACATCAATCAAAAAGAGATGTTGGCAGTGATTTATGCAATCGAGGCCTTCGGAAAATTTCTTCAGCAAGGTCATCTGCTAATAAAGACAGACAACACCACTGTTATGTGGTACATAAACAAGCAGGGAGGCACCCATTCTTACCCCCTCTGCAAACTAACAATGACTCTTTGGGAAAAGTCCCTGAAACTGAACATACAGTTGCAATCCCAGTTTGTCCCAGGGAAGGACAATGTTCTGGCGGACAGTCTAAGCAGAAACATTATTGACCCGCACGAATGGATGTTGCACCCAGACATTTTTTCACAAATAACTCATCCATGGGGAAGGCCGGACATAGATCTCTTTGCCTCACACCTCAATCATCATCTGAAGAAGTTCTGCTCAAGGACACACCATCCTCAAGCCTGGAGAATGGATGCTCTCTCCTTCAGCTGGAATTCTCTAACAATCTATGCATTTCCACCTCTACCATTAATGACCAAGGTGTTACTGAAGATCAAAGCAGAACAACCGAAAGGCATTTTGATAGCTTCAGACTGGCCAAGACAGCACTGGTATCCATTACTAAGGAGCATAACTCGCACCAAGCCATGGCTCCTGCCTCAATGGCCTCTGCTTATAACTCAGCACAATTTCAAGACTGTACATCCCAACCTGCAAACATTGCAACTGACAGCTTGGAGGGTTCCATGACTTCTCCCCATATCTCTCTGTCTCTCTCTCTCTCCAAAAAAGTTCAAGAGATATTACTGGAAGCATGCAGGCCTTCCACCAGGAAAACTTATTCAGCCAAATGGAAGAGATTCAACATCTGGAATGCCAACAGGGGTCAGGATACAGCAGTAATGAGCATCCCCCAGATACTAGAATACTTGGCAGAAATGCTTCACAATGGCCTTTCATATTCTTCCATAAAAATACACGCTTCAGCAATTTCAGCAAAATACAACTGTGATCCACTTGTGTTTTCACATCCTTTGCTAAGACAGTTTCTAAGAGGGATAAAGAATATTAAGCCTCCAAGAAAACCACCAGTGCCTGCATGGGACCTCAACTTTGTCTTGGAAAAATTAACTCTTCCTCCTTTTGAGCCAGCAGCATCTTCAGAATTGCAATTTCTCTCCTGGAAAACAGTTTTCCTGTTGGCAATTACTTCAGCAAGAAGAGTCTTGGAGATACAGGCCCTCATGGCAGTACCTCCATTTCTCATTTTCCATCAGGACAGAGTCTCTTTAAGGACCAAGCCTTCATTCATGCCAAAAGTGATATCCAGGGTTTCTCTAAATCAAGCAATTCACCTGCCTACTTCCTTTCCCAATCCTCAAAATAAAGGAGAAAAGCTTCTGCACACTGGGCATACACAGACAATTGCGCTACTACTTGGACAGAACAAAGGCCAACAGAAAGTCTGACCAACTATTTGTGGCTTACACTGCTGGAGTACAAGGAAAGGCAATTTCCAAACAAACAATTTCAAAATGGATTGGAAACTGCATCAGATTCTGCTACTCTTTCCATGGAAAAGGTGTGCCAGCCAATATCAGGCCACACTCCACCAGAGCTACAGCCACCTCCACAGCCTTTCTAAGAGGGGTGGCTACAAAGGACATTCTAGAAGCTGCTACATGGAGCTCGGTGCATACATTTTCCAAACATTACAACCTGCCTTTATATTCCAGATCCCGAGCAGGCTTTGCTTCTGCAGTCCTGCAGGGCATTTTAGCTACACCATCCTTATCTTAGATCCTACCACCCCCAGCTTGGCTATGGTATTCAACCCATATGTCAGGGCTGCAGTTGCATTCTTGAAGGACATAGTACAGTTTTGTACCTACCATAAATGTAGATGTCCGATAGATATGCAACTGCAGTCAGGATGTTCTTCATTCCACATTGCTGCAGTCCTAACTATTGGGGGTAGTCCGCTGTCCAGTCGGCCCGAATACCAAAGTATATGGCTGACGTCGGTCACGGCGCATTAGACTGACGTCAGTACGTCAGGGTACTAATGCGCATGACCGACGTCATATCCTCAGTCTTTTTTGCCGCATGGTCCGATGCAGAAGCAATTTTGCGAGTGCAGGTTGGCGTTCTGAAAGTTTCTGAAGTCAGAGTTTCAGACCGAATCAAAGTTGGCTAAGTACCCCGTTGGGGAATATTTTGGTTTTTTCTTGCCTCAGTATTTAACCGGATGTCAGAAAAAGTGAATAACTGTATTTCTTGTGGGAAACAGATACCTCATAGGGATTACCATACTTTGTGTATACCTTGTTTAGGGCCTGAGCACGACGTTGTTGGATGCCGCTCTTGTGCTAGATTTAACAAACGCACTATTAAGAGAAGGTTAGACTGTGCCAGGTTAGTGTTTGGTAAGCGTTGTAATTATAAAATGCCGTCGGATGCTCCGACGCCCGCTTCAGCCAAAAAGCGCAAGGACAAAGCAGTGAAGCCTAGAGGGGAAGAACCGACAGTCCAGGACGTCGGTTCTTTAGAGGGCTCAGTGGAGCCGGAGGTACTGCCAGGAGTTTCTTTGGAGTCTCAGGGAGAAACTTTATTGTTGCAGGATGTATCCTCTCAGGAAGTAGGCCAGGCTGAAGGGGCTTCTCAGGTGGCTGTTCTTCCCTCTCTTCCTAAGGTGGTTAGGGCCTCGCCTTCTGTTGCCAAGGCTTCTTTAAGAGGCAGGCCTACTTTAGCTTCTGTGGGGGTTTCTCCAAGTGTTTCAGGGTCTTTGCCTAAGAAGCATATGCTAAAAATGGCAGAGGATTTGATTACTATGATTAGAGGTTCTATGCCCCCTCCTGATAAGAGGCCTAGGGTGGAACCTGAGTTTGAGAGTTTTGAGCAATGTTCGGAGGCTTCTGCGTCTTCTGCTGAGGACTTGCAGGAGTATCCTCCTTATTCTGATTCTGATGTGGATGATTCTACTCCTTCAGCTTCGCCTCCTGAGGATTTTTCTTTTTCAGAGACCCTGCATTCCATGAGGGAGCATTTTAAATGGGAAGGTCAAGATTTCTCTGATTCCAGGAAAAGGCTTAGAGAATTCTTGTTTTTACCCCAGCATAGGCCTTTAGCTATACCTCCTGTTCTGAATGTTGTAGATGATGTTTTTGCAGAGGCTTCACTAAATCCTGATTCTTTGCCTCCTGCCCCAGTTAAACCGGATAGGTACTATAGGGTGCCTGCAGCCCATAACTATCTTTTTAAGAGTCCTAGGGCGGACCCAGAAACTGTCTCTCAGGGGCCTAAAGGTGTGAAGGCTTCTGTGGTTAAAAATCCTGTTCCTCCTGATAAAGAGGCAAGGGCTTTGGATAGATGGGGAAAGAAAGTGTACACTTCTTCCACTTTAGCCATGAGGGCGTTGAATTGTCAGTTTCATATGTTAAAATATCAGAATTATCTCCTTTCACAATTGAAGTCTAGGGTGGATGCTTTGGCTGAAGGTATTGAGTGTAAAGAGCTGCAGGATTTAGTTCATGTTTCTGAACAAGTGGGAAAGCATTCTTTGCAGTGTGGTTTTGATGCGGTGCAGGCCTCCTCGAGGGTGGCTGCCACTGGTTCTGTTCTTCGCAGGCACGCCTGGTTGAGAGATCAGAACTTAGCTGAGCATGTTAAGACAAGGATTTTGGATGCTCCTTTACAGTCTGATGTGTTGTTTGGTTCGCCTGTGGAAGCAGTTTTAAAGAAAATGGAGGACAAGGCTAAGTCTATGCAAACTGTTAAGGATTTTTTGCAGGTGCAGCCTCCGAAGTTTAGTAGAAATTGGCCTACTAAGGGGTGGACTTATCCTGCTTATGATTCCCAGTCTAGGGGTAGGTCTAGACGTGGTAGGGGCAGAGCACAAGGTTCTTTTAGGCCTAGAACAGGAAGTTCACCTGCTCAGACTTCTGGTGAGGGCAGGGGTCAGTCCTTTCGTAAGCAGACTCAATGACCTGCCTTTTCAGCTGCCAGTACATTCTCGCCTGGCGGCACCTCTAGGAGGAAGGCTGTCTCTTTTCAAAGAAAATTGGGATTTAATTACCCAAGACAAATGGGTTCTGGATATCATTCACCACGGTTACAGGTTTTATTTCCATACCTTGCCTCCTTTCAAAGGCATGCCAGACATTCCTCCTCTACAAAGAACAGAGGCTCGCAAGCAAATTTCTCTGTTGCTCCAAATAGGAGCCATTCAGTCAGTTCCTGTGCCAGAAAGGGGCCTAGGATTTTATTCTCGCCTGTTCCTAGTACCAAAGAAGGGGAACACGTGGAGACCAATTTTGGATTTATCTATCCTCAACACTTATCTGGACATTCCAAAGTTCAAAATGTTGACGTTACAACAGCTTTTACCTCTGCTGGGCAAAGATCACTGGATGGTAACTTTAGATCTCAAGGAAGCTTACCTTCATGTGCCTATAAGACTAAGTTGCAGAAAGTATCTGCTGAGCTGGAAATTCTCATTATCAGTACTCTGCATTAGCCTTTGGCTTATCTTATGTATTCAGAGTATTCACAAAGGTTCTGGCTCCAGTGATACCTTACTTCAGGCTAAAAGGAATTCAAATCTATCCTTACTTGGACGACTGCCTGATTCTGGCTCAAGGAAAGGAAGACCTTCTACAGCATTTGGAATATGTCATAGCAGTGCTAAGATGCCTAGGGTATTCTGTGAACGAAATAAAGTCCAGTCTAGTACCCTCTCAAGACATGTGCTTTCTGGGTGTGAGACTGAATACAGCAGCCCAGATGGCCTTTTTAACCCCGGACAAACAAAAGAATCTTTCCAGTTACTTCCATCAATTATCTCTTCAGTCCGGGCTGACTGCAAGGACAGTCCTTCAAGCCTTAGGGTTCATGGCATCTTGTATTCTGGTACTTCCCAATGCCAAACTGCATATGAGGAAGCTACAATGGTATCTCAAAAATCTATGGACACAGCACTGCCAGGATTTGGACACTGTCATTCAAATAATACCTTGCATTCAAAAGGAATTTTTGTGGTGGGCTCAGGAATGTCACCTAAACAAGGGACTCTCTGTGACCCGGCCAGAGGCAAGTCAGATACTAACGACAGATGCCTCAGACATTGCTTGGGGAGCTCATCTAGATGGCAAGTGGATACAAGACAAGTGGCCTGCCAGACTACAGCATCTACATATCAACATGAAAGAGATGTTAGCAGTCAGTTTGCATTAATGGCTTTCAAGGAGTTACTTCTTCCAGGGCAGGTGTTGATTCTAACAGACAACACAACTGTCATGTGGTACATCAACAAACAAGGGGGAACACATTCTCACCCATTGTGCAGGCAAGCAATGATTTTATGGGAGACTGCGCTCAGCTTGCAACTAACTCTTCAGGCAAGGTTTCTGCCGGGAGCACAGAACTCCTTAGCAGATGTGTTAAGCAGACAAATCATGGATCCCCACGAGTGGAAACTGGATTTTCATGTATTTCAAAAATTGACAGTGTCATGGGGAACTCCAGACATAGATCTGTTCGCTTCTCCACTAAATCACCAGCTGCCAAAGTTTTGCACGAAGGGATTTCATCACACAGCTTGGAAAGTGGATGCTCTTTCTTTCAGTTGGAAAAATCTTCATGTGTATGCTTTTCCTCCTCTGCCTCTTCTCCCAAAGGTGCTTCTAAAGGTCAGACAAGACAAGCCAATGATGATTTTAATAGCTCCAGATTGGCCTCGGCAGCACTGGTACCCATTACTGAGGAGTCTGGTAAGGAAGCCTCCATGGCCTTTACCCTTGATTCCACATCTGTTGTCTCAGAAGGACGGTCGTCTGCTCAATGTCAAGCTTCACTCTCTTCATCTAACAGCCTGGCATATTCTGTTTTGAAAGACAGCAGGTCTCGACTTCCTCAACAAGTTTTAAATGTGATTATGGAAGCCAGAAGACCTAGTACAAGGAAAGTGTACGCAGAAAAATGGAAGAGATTTTTATTTTGGACTGCAGCAAAGAATTTGGAGATTTCGGAGCCTAATTTGAGTGTGGCTCTTCAATATCTTACTGAGTTATTGGACAAAGGTTTGTCTTTCTCTTCCATTAAGATTCATGCTGCAGCAATTTCAGCTCACTATGATTGTGACCCACCATTGTTTTCACATCCTTTGTTCAAGCAATTTCTTAGAGGGGCAAAGAATATAAGACCCCCATGAGCTCCTACTCCTGCTTGGGATCTCAATTTTGTGTTGGAGAAACTTACTCTACAACCTTTTGAGCCTGCAGCTACTGCTGACCTGAAATACTTGTCATGGAAGACTGCTTTTTGTTGGCCATTACTTCTGCAAGAAGGGTTTCTGAGTTACAGGCCCTTATGGCGGTTGTGCCTTTTTTGTTTTTTCATAAGGATAGGGTATCATTACGTACTAATCCTTCCTTTATGCCTAAGGTGGTTTCTAGTGTGGCTTTAAACCAAACTATTCATTTGCCTACTTTCTATGCAGATCCCCAAAATAAAGGGGAAAAGATTTTGCACACTTTAGATGTACACAGGCAATTGTGTTATTATTTAAGCAGGACTAAGGATTTTAGACAGTCTCAGCAGTTGTTTGTTTCTTTTGCTTTGAGTTCGCAGGGCAAGCCTGTGTCAAAACAAACTATTTCTAGGTGGATTGGGTTTTGCATTGCATTTTGTTATTCCCATCATGGCAAAGAGTTTCCAGCTGGGATTAGGCCTCATTCCACTAGGGCTACTGCCACTTCAACAGCATTTCTAAGGGGGGTGGCAACTAAGGATATTTTGGAGGCAGCTACTTGGAGTTCAGTGCATATTTTCTCTAAGCATTACCACCTTCCTCTCTACTCTAAGTCTAGGGCTGGTTTTGCCACTGCTATTTTGCAAGGCATGTTATCAGCTCCTGCTTCCTTATGATTTGCCAGCCTCCCTTACCTCTGCTTTGGGATTCTACCCAATAGTTAGGACTGCAGCAATGTGGAATGAAGAACATAGTACAGTTTTGTACCTACCATAAATGTAGATGTTCGAGGATCCACATTGCTGCAGTCCAATTTACCTCCCTCCTTCCCTCTGTGTTTAGGGGTGGTTGTGTAGGTGAGATTATATTCTGGTACCTTTGTATATATTGTATATATTTTTGGTGCAGGTATGTTTGGTGTGTTTTGGTTTTGGCCTTGTCTTTTTAGGGTCTTCTGACATCTGGGGCAAGAAAAGACTGAGGATATGACGTCGGTCATGCGCATTAGTACCCTGACGTACTGACGTCAGTCTAATGCGCCGTGACCGACGTCAGCCATATACTTTGGTATTCGGGCCGACTGGACAGCGGACTACCCCCAATAGTTAGGACTGCAGCAATGTGGATCCTCGAACATCTACATTTATGGTAGGTACAAAACTGTACTTTTTCCCTCCCTCCTACCCCTCTGTAATTATCTTTTTTAGGGTCCACTCTCCCCCTTTATCAAATTAGCTGGGGATATCTGTTATGGTGTATCTGTTTATTACTGTTGTGCATGTATGGAATTTTTTATCCATTATCTAAATTTAGCCTTCCTTGGAGGGCACCTGGCATCTGGGGCAAGAAACACTGAAGAAGATGGTGCCGGCTGATGCTTTTATACCCCAGCCGCTCTGACGTCGGGGAAGAGGCGACATCAGCCGACGCCGGACCCAGACTTTGAAATTCGGCCGACCGAAGGGCTGCCTGAGGCAGGACAACCCATATCTCAGGACTGCAGTTGCATATCTATCGGACATCTACATTTATGGTAGGTACAAAACTGTACTTTAAAATGGTGCGAACAACTTTGGTGTAAAATTGAGTCTAATAAATAATAATGAGAAGTAGAACTAAAAATGACTGGTCAACAATTAGGTCTTCAGTGACCCTTGAAAGTTAGCCAGCATGGGAGTCTGTCAACTACTGAGGAAAGATTCCATACACATGATGCCTGATGACAAAATGCACATACACTAGAGTATTTCAAGCTCATTCTAGAAATCTTTAACAACCTCTGTTTAAATCCTTTGTTTTATGTTTTCCTAGGGAAGTACTTATTTGCAGTATATTTAATATTAAAAATTTAGTTGTTTAATTTTATTTATTTCAGGTAAATTGTTTTATTATTCAGTTTTAAAACCTATAATATATATTGTTATATAGACAGTTATACATACAAAATGTTCATTGTGGTTCCTATGTCTGTTATAGATATAACATGTTCACTGCAGTTCCTATGTCTGTTAACATTTAACAGTAGTCTTTGTAATGTTACCACATGTAGTGTTTACTGAGGATCCTGCGTCTGTTACCATGCTTTATCATTAGTCTCTATATTCTTATTGTGACTTAGGGCTTCTTTACACTAGTTTCCATATGTAAGTTATGCACCTTGTTGTCCGTTTTATTGCTGCTACCTTCACTCTCTGCTATGCTATAATCTCTTTCTGTATGCATGCTTTTCCGCTTTGTCTCATTGGGTCTCTGGTTTTCTTGCATGTGGTTCTTAAGCTGTATATTGTTATTTGTTTCAGTAGCTGTATACTTGGCTAATTTTTTGTTGCATGCATTTCATATATATTCTCCTACGGCAGCACACTGATCCTGAGAATAATAATGTACACCACTGTACCAACACTGTGTTTTGTAACTTTCTCTTTTCTGTGGCATTTATTCTTGCTTCTTTCCCATCTACTTCTTTCACTTCATTGTGTTTATCTTTATCATCTCTGTCTTTGGTTTTCTTTTTATTGAGTTTCTGTCTTTTTTTAAATCCTCTTCTTTGCATGAATCTCTTTAGTCAATTATCTGGTGTTTTGCTGGTTCAGCCTGTGATTTCCTCCTTACACTGCAAACGGCTACATGACTGTAATCATATTGTGGATTGAATTCTTTGTTAATGTTTATAAATTCATAAGCTCTGATACAGAACATCTTTGTGGACTTGTCATCCTTTTCTATGGCATGTCTGCATTTATAGAGTTCATATTCTTATATCATCTTGGCCTCAGAATAACTTTTTATCTTGTTTAACACCTCATAGCTGGTGTTGCTTTGTCACCAGGTATTTCATATTATTGCTGTCCTGTCATGTATATCACTAAAGCTTTTAAAGCTGATAATCTTATCGCCTACTCATAGCTTCCACTGTGGCATTATATTTTGTGTGTCATAGTGCATTATAATTAAATGTAATTATTTCCACAGGGTTTTCTCATTTTTTCTTGTGGTTTAACTTGAAACTTTCTTTTTTTTCTATTAACTTGTTTTATTCTTTTTGTTTGCACACTACTTTAGTTATAGTCTTTGTATGGAATTTTAGAGGCACTTAACTTTTACATTTTCTTTGGATTACAGTTCCCTTTATTTTGTAAAAGGAAAAACGTATGACCATATAAAATTATTAGTCCTTAGGCAAACTTCTTTTAGTGAGTAAATTACTTCACTGCCAGTTCTCATGCCACCATGTATGTGAACCTGAAAGTAATTTGGATTGTAGTTAACAGCATTTTAAATGTTAGAGCAAATCTGATTCCATAATGACATCACTTGTATAGAAGTCTGTGATGTATGCATTAGTGATGTTGCACTTATAGGTGTAGCTTTTTACAATATTGTGAATATTGCAGATGGGTCAGGAGGACATGTTTAGGCAGACAAATTACATTTTATTAATCATGCAACTTGATAACTCACAAACAGTTATACAATTGGTTAGGTTTAAATAGATTTTTTAACTGTTTAGAATCTTTACCTTTATAAAGCATTTCATATTCCCAAAAACAAAGAAAAAATGTTTAACCAACCAACAGACAAAAGTCACAAAATATTTTTTATGTGTAGTTCATGAACCCCATTTCCTGCATTGTGTTCCTGATGTATTTTTTTTTTAGTGGCCATCTTGTGCCCATACTTTGCACTAGTCCAGAAATACCAATGTATTAATAAGGTGAAAACTGACTCACAAAAGTTCTAATACAACTTCCACAGATGATTATTGACCAGTAGATATCTTGCCAGACTGTCTCAGTCCATAGTTAATGCTGCTGACTGAACTTTCTTAACATATCTTTAACTTTAAAAATAATATTGACACTAGATAACTTTTCAGTAAGTCATGTGTGATCATGATAAATTAGGAGGCACATTTCCATGTCACATAAACATACAAGATAAACTGCTACTTCTGTAGAATGGTCAGCTTAGAACAGTGAGAAATAATGCATCTTAGAAGAAAAGAAAATCCTGGAATAGAGTACAGTTAGAGATATCCTCTTAACTGTTCCTGATTTTGCAGAACATCCCTGATTTTGCTTCACATTTTTTGCTCTGTCCTTTGTAAAACTTTTGATTTTTTCCAGTAAATCACTGAGGATTACTTTCATTCAGTAATGCCATATATTAGAGTTCCATATTTCTTCAATTTCAAGAAATGCATGTTGATGCAAAACATGTTGTTTTATTAATTTTTAAAGTGAATTGGAGTATTTATTTATTTTTTGCTTTGTCCCTGATTTTTTTTTTATTTTTAGCACCTTTATTGAATTATCATTTAAGATATAGGTAAACATATGGTTATATAAAAGAAAGCAAAAAATATTAACCTATTACTATTTTGCAAACATTATTTGTCACATATATCAACTCTTCCCACAGTCCCCCCTAGGCATAAGGAAGTCGGATACAAAAAATTCTTTAGCTAAACATTTGGTGACATATTCTGATTATAAGTTTTTGTTTTTGTTGAAAATGTTAAAGTTCCTGGAGGGACCATGGGAAGAGTTGATTGAGGAGAAAGAGTGGTGGTGGCAACTGAGATTAAATGCCAAAGTCCCCACTGGCTTAAAAGAAAACATCTCTATTAACAAAGTGCTTAAATTAAGGGCAGGTAATGTTTGTTTGCTGAAGAACTATCTTAACTTTGGACACTGTTTTGTATCATTCGTTATTAGTAATTGTTATTTTATTGGGTAATTGTGTGTGCTTTTTAATAACTGTTTTTGGTCACATGATTAAAGGGCAGAATATTTAAATGGTGTATCAACTGTTAAACATTGATTCTGGAGAAGTCTGGATTTAATAGACAAAAGAGATCATTCTACTCTGTAAAACTGTTGGTTTTGTGGCATGGGCCTGACTTTTTGTTGCTCCATTGGTTCGGACTATTGACATAGTTGGTTTTGGGTTCCTTTTGGAGTTTGTTCTGAGTCATTTGATAATATGGATAGTGCAGCCATTACGGTAAGAAGTTATTATACCCACCTATTATATATGTTAGCTTTTTTAAATGTCTATTCTAGCATTTCTGTTGCATTGAACCCACTGAAGTTTGGCATGTTGAACCCCCCCCCCCCAAACCTATTAACTTAAAACAGACACACAAAACTGTGCACATCTTTAGTTAATGAAGTTTAGCCCCTGCCCCCGATAGGAACAATTGTCCCAAATTGACAGCTGCACCCGCAGACTTTTCCTAATCTGGAATTAAGGTTATCAGTGCTAAAGCTCATATTAGTCTGTGCTCCTACTTACAGTAATTGCTGTCTTTTCTTGTCTGATGTTCATTCCCCTTCCAGATATAAAAAAGCAGTTTGTATGTTTTCAGAAAATTTTAGCTATCATTCTTAAGAAAGTACACTGGCTGTTTTTAAATAAAACTGAATTCTACACTGTTCTAGTAAGTCCATCAAGGTATTTAAGTACTAAGAAAATTAAATTACTATCTCTTATTCACTTCCATTGATTTCATACTTTATTTTTTACTAAGCTGCATGCCCTTGTTTGTTATAATTTCTGCATGCCCTTGTTTGTTATAATTTTACATTTCTGTCAGCAAAGAATGTCCAGAGCACTTGAGATTTATTGCCTGGACCCATAGTCAGCTTGTCTGTATTTAAACATAAGAGCAGAATGTGCTGCTGTCCCCAGCTGCAGACTTCTCAACTCACACTGAACATTTATTTGCTAAAGGAAAACTTTTCATTACATTCACAGTGTTCTTTTATTTTTGTAGCACACATGCTTGCACAAGAAACTTATTAAATTAAGCCTATGACATTAATCTAGGCATTCACGTGTGCAAAAGCAGGAGAAAACATCTCAACTCTACATATATCCCATCCCAAAAGGCCAGGACTGCAACATATTAACTTAACCATGCTTTTGTCTAGCCTTTCTTCTATTTTTACATTGTAATGCCTACATTTCTTAAAACTAAAAAAAGAAAAAAGTACTTGTTTACTTTACTATCTTTATCACATACAACAGTCACTGAAAATGCTTTACTCCCTTGTGATCACAAGGGTGCATGTCATTGATGCCCTCTCAAAGGCAAAAAATACAACCTCCATGGGACCCAACAACATCTCTGGCTGTGCCCTACATGAACTCAGGCAAGAGCACTGAGCACCACTAGGCACACTATTCAACCAAAGTCTGTGTACTGGCTTCATCCCAGCAGAATATAGGACAGCTGCTGTCATTCATCTACACAAAGGTGGAGTGTCCACTGACCCAGGCAGTTATAGACCCATCTGCTTAACTAGCCTGATATGCAAGGCCATGGAACGTGTTGTCATGGACCTTGTAAACAAGGACAATAGCAGTCTCTACACACTTGATCCCACACAGTTTGGTTTTGTCAAAGGGAGATCATGCTTGTTAAACTTGGTCGCCTTCTTCGAAACAGTCACCAAAGCCATGGATGAGGAGAAGACTAAGTACACCGCCTACCTTGACCGAGCCAAAGCCTTCAACACTATTCCCCACTCAGGCATAATAGATGAACTCTCCCAGCTAGGCACCAACCTGTATGGTGCCAGATGGGTAGCTAACTGGCTCACTGATAGAACCCACTCAGTCAAAATAGGGGAAGACACCTCCAGTAGTTCATGCGTAACAAGCAGTGTACCCCAAGGATTGGTCTTGGGGCCTTTTTCTGTTTGGGATATGCTTTTCTGAGGTGCAAGCCAAAACCAGTGGTCAGTGGCTGACCAGGTTTGCAGATGACTGCAAGATGGGCACTGTCATAAATTCCAATAGTAATGTGAACATCCTCAGAGGGCCTTACGCAAACTAATGACTGGTGCCAGAAGCATGGCCTCAAACTCAATGCCGAGAAATGCATCATTATCCCCTTTGGGGAAAATGGCATCCCCACTAATTATCACATAAACAATGTACTAAGCATGCAGTCACTTGTGAGGTACTTCAGCACCCAGGTTGATAGCATCCTGACTTTTGCCCACCATGTTGCCTCTATTGTACGGAAGGCTTCCTACATGGCCCACCTCATAAGTAAGGGTATTTCATCCAGGAACAAGGAGGTCATAGCATCCCTGTACGCCTCCCTTGTCAGACCCATTATCAAGTACAATGCCCCCTTCAGTATGGACCTTTCCAAGCACATGCAGCAGTTGGAGAGACTACAGAGGTTCCTGACCAGGAAAACTCAGGGTCTCAAACACCTATCCTATACAGGTAGGCTAAAAGCTCTATCCCTCTACTCAGTCTTGTACAGACTGCTCAGAGGTGACCTGTGTCTGGCATACAAGGGCGTCTCAGACTCGGCCTTGATGGAGCTGCTGCATATCCGTAAGTCAAACTCCACTCATGCAACCTGCATGCAAGGCCTCAACCTGGTCTGTGACATTAATAGAACTTGTTGGCGGGATAGATTTGTGTCCCAGTGACCCCCCCCCCCAATCTGTGGAATAGGCTTTATCTCCATGTCAAACAGAGTACCTCACCAGCCCTCTTTAACAGGAATCTGGATGACTTGATGGGAAACAGAAAATATACCCCTGGGATCCCGCCTGTGTCCCTGCTGGACAAGGAAAACAGGTGCTGACTTTGGTGGATCATGGGTAAAATTCTTGGCTAAACTTATAAGGGCCGCTGGGCCAATAGCCTAGTATCGTCCTACGAACCTATGAACTACACAACCTGCAATCTTTATCATGAAATATTGTATACAAATACTGTCAATAACATTTTTGTTGCTTATAGTTACTCTTTTCCCCTCTTTCATGTTAGTGTCATTCTAAACATTAATGACATGGAGTGGGGTTATATGCCTTTCAGTCCCCCCACCAATTTAACAAAGTTAACACAGGTCCAGTGTTTCTCATCCCACTTTTTCTTGTAAAGCCATACGTCATGAATGTGATTGATGCTTTGTAGTTCCACATTTATTCACAAATTTTAGTGTTGCTACTCATATTCATTTTCATCTCCATCTCTCAGCCACCAGACTCTTGTTGAATTCCAGGGTACTCCCAATTTGTCTAGCCATTTCTTGTACTTTTTTTCTGTCTTGAGCTTTTTTATTTGCAGCATTGAAAAAGGTTTCAGTATCAGTCTTTCTATGGGCTTTATTATCAGAAGAATGAGAAGCAGAGCCCCCTTCTGTGTGATGGATCACTTTTTTTGGACAAACGTTTATATTTCCTACTTAGCCTGTTCTACATCAAAAAATGAGTTTGCTCTTCCAGGAAAAAATATTCTGAAGACAGCTTGAAACAGCAGCTTGAATCTCGCACCTCCCTTTCAACATTCCCTGATTTGCCTGAATAAATTTGCTTCTTTCACCTGGTGTACAGTGAATAATCATTTTACACAAACATTCTGCTGTCTCTAATTTTTAATACTTTGCCCTTCTGCCACAGTTTTATCAGGATCAGTCGTTTCTGCTGGTATGGCTGCATCTTTACTAATACAGGCCTTGTCTGCTTTTTCATGGCCAGGTCACCCTTTCAGGTAATAAATCCTGGGTGTGGAATACCAGTTCAGTTTCTTGTTTGTGCTTTTATAAAATTAGTCCAATTGGTTCCTTCCCATATCTCTAGTGTAGCAGAAGATCTCATGTTTTCTCTGTGCACTCTGTCATTTAACTCTACCTAATTATTTGAAACATGTCTTCTTGAGCAGTCTCATACTCAGTCAACCTTTTCATCATTTCAACCTCTGATTTTTGCAGCTTTATCAGTTCATCTGAATGGCTGTTAAAAGTTTCTTCCACTTTTTCCAGCTTTCTGTTATTTGAGTTGATGTACTTCTTCAATGTTTCATTTATTTTAAACTAAACAGCTATGAGCACATTTAATTTATTTTTTCCTCTAAATTACTGGAAGACATCTCTTGTACCAAAACTGGATTTTGAACTGTTTTTTGCTGAACAGCTTCAGATTTCTTCCCAGTCAATGTTTTCTCCTCTTTTTCAAGTTAATTTTCTTTCAGACTCTGTATGTTTCTTCTTTCCTGGCATCCAGGCAGTGTGTTTACTAGCCAGTTACTGAATTTTAAAACTGTTAGAATTACTAGCCCTTGTATGTCAGTTTCTTCTTTATAACACTGAGAGCTAAAGTCAAGCTGTTAATCAGTGTGCAGCCATCTTGCAAATCTCACTTTCTTCCTGATTCTTGAGCAAAGAAGTTGAAACCTATAATTGAAGAGGTTTGAGTAGCAACAGTTGATGAGGACAGGGACTGGATTTGTTGTATAACATTACCTAAAGGTAAGCAAGCAGTGTAAGTGCAACAAAGCAGGGTTGTGGAATGCATTGGGAATGCATGGGGAAGATGCATCAGTAATAGAAAAGAAAATGTTATTCTCCTTCTTTAGAGAGAATTTCTAAGGTCTTATACATAACTTAGAATTCTGGAGGCCTCATCATATTAAAGACATGGGAGAGTCCTTCAGAGTAATATAACAAAATAGTGTATGTACACAAAACTGTGTAAAAAAGAGAAACTAGAGAAGCAAAACTCATATGGTTTTAAAGAAAGAAGGCAGGATGCGTTTCAGAGCAGTTAAGTACCACAAGGGGGAGTTCAGAATGTCCACTTAGGTTCTGGGTAAAAAAGAAAGGAGAGAGACCAATGTGATGCATTTTGTGCGACGGACACAAAGAAGTATTATTTGAATGGTTGATAGTTGTAACAACCTTCTTCAAGACATACCAAGGTCAAGAGCAGTAAAATGATTTTTAGACATGCATGGAATAAGTGTTATGTAATCTTACAGCTGTGTGATGAGGCAACTGCAACTTATCTTTTAAATTAGAAAATTGGCTGACAAGATGGGCCAAGAGGTCTTTACCTGTGAGCAAGTTTCTTTGTGTGTAGCATCTGGAATCTAGTTTGTAAGGTCTGTGTGCTGGAGACTTACTCTTGAGTACTTTTTCTTGGAATTTAGGGCAATATCAGTAAAGTTTCTAACTGCTAAAAAGTAGAGTGTATGAAAGATGCATGCAAAGTATAATGCAGTCCTTACCTGATGCACAACCCTTTCGTGACATTAAGTGCAAGGCAGCTGATAAATATTTTTATACAACAGCTCATCTGTTTTGCAGTAAATGAAAATTCAGTAATCTTAATTGTTTGTGTTTCCATATGCTTGTATTCCATTTTAATTTTCATTATTTTCTGTGTAATAAAAATTATAAAAACAGAACACATAAAAGGCTTTTTTACAGAAGATTGTATTAGTTTACTGCAGTAAATGATGCTTTAGGAAATGTTTTTAGAGTAGTGCTTAAGAGATTTTTTCATGGATGAATAATGTTTTATATCACTGCATTACATATGTGATTGAGACTACAGAAAAAAGTACATCAAAATTCCTTTCAGACTACATTTAATTCCTTTCTTGTGCACCAAGTTTATGCTCGCTTTAAAAGTTCATTAGACTGATATCCTTCCTTTTACATATAGAACCCATTGTCACTGGATATTTGGTCTTCCACGTTTTGAGACCAGTAGTGCTTTGGTCTTAACTATGTCACAGGCATACCATTCAAGCTGCAGACATTAAAAATAGGTACAGAGGCTGTTATAAAGAGGCCACAAATCTGGACACCTAATTAGCCTACCGTGTGCATATTGAGCAGTACATAACTCCAAAATCATAGCAAGAGCAGGTCAAGAGAGGCAATTGCCCTGGATGCAAACAGTTGGAGAACAAGATTGGCAGTTCATCATCAGAAAAGAACAAACTCTTTCTTTACTGTAATATTGGCTTTTAAAAGCCGGTATTGTATCTGTAGTCCAACCTGAGTGCTACAGCACTCCCCATATGGTCTATGCTGCATCTACTGTTTGCTGCAGTTTTAAAGAAAAATGTTTGTTTTTGTGTGCTCTTCAATGGAAGAGCTAGCTGGAGGGGAGTGGGGGGTGTGGATGCAGCTGTGTGTCTGTAATAACCTGATAGCTACAATATAGCCATCAGGTTATTACAGGGAAGATTTTTTTTTTCTTTGCTGTTCAGTGGAAGAGCTGGCTTGGAGGATGTCAGGGTTTTCAGATTCTCAGAGTAATAAATTTGGACAAAGCCTAAAAGTAATTGGGGGGGAGCAAAGATACAAAAATAGGGATAGATTTTAAATATTGCTCTTATAAACGTAAAAAGTTGCTAGAATAGCATGCTTTGTGCTAGCATCCATTTTCGGAAGGATATGAAGTCTGAAACTCAAATATTTGTCATTATTTAGTGACTTCATTCCTCAGTGGTTTGCCAGAAAATGAAATGGATGTTATTGTAATAAGCCAATCACTACAGTGTGGTGATCAGCTTAATATAGGGAAGTGCTTTTTTTTTTCGGCTTTTCACTTAGGAGCTGAGAAGTTAGGGGCACGGCTTGTGGTTTCAGCCAAGGGTGCTGATTGTGGGTTACTACTCAGAAACAAAAGTTTGAGAGTCAAAATATTGCAAAACATAAGCATATTCCAGAAAACGAGGTACAAAATATGTAGGCTTTATTGCATAACACGGCAAACATTTACTTCACAAAGTAATTTATTTTTACTTCAGTAAAACAAAGATATAATATGTGGGACATCTATTTAAATTATTGGTGCCATCCATATGTTGGTTAATTGGTTTGGTTTCCTGTGTACTATATTGCTTCAGAATTGATTGTGATAGGGTGAGATTTGCAAAATTGTGTGAAGGTGTGTAAACAAACATGAAAATAACTCTTCTCCAAAACAGTTACCATTATTTGGAAAATCATGTGAAGGGGTAAATCTAACCTGAAAAAATGTGCACCACCAAAACAGATACAAATGAGAGGTTTGTTCATAGGACTTTCTCTTTAATTCTGCTGTTAATTAGTACATTTTGAATTTCCCTCCTCCTAGGTAGTCTTTGTTCTTTAGTTATTGAGCCTCATTCCTTAAAATTTGTTTTTTAAGAGTGTGCATGTCTTTGCCTTGTCAGTCATACTCATACAGGACATGTGTTGTAAAACATGAACATCTTTTTAACTGTTTTGATCTTTTTCAGGGAGTCGCAAGCAGAAAACACTTCATATTTCCTGTGAGCTCTGAAGAAGCAGTGGAAATCTTTTCCCTCTATGTTTTTGACTTAAAGGAGAAGGACTTCACAGAAACCAAGAATATTTCAGCAGCATTACATCTGGCTTCTGACAAAGCACTCGTGGTATGAGCATCATTATAGTGTGTGTGTGTGTGTCTGTGTGCACTTATGAATATACTTATAAAATGTGTGTGAGTATACATTTCTGTCAGTCTGCCCATCTGTCTCAATACCAGAAATGGCAGTATGGACCGGTCTGGTGCTTGGTTAAACTCTAAAAGAGATTCTCCAGGATTATATAAATTAAGTTTTTTGTTATTGTCTGCACTTGAAACAGCAAACTTTGGTTTCACAAATCAGCAATGAAATTAGCTTTGAAAAGCTGCTTTACTTTTAGTATATTGTACTGGAGCGTATTCCTGTTGTGTGTGTGTGTGTGTGTGTGTGTGTGTGTATATATATATATATATATATATATATATATATTACCATGGAGTCGAAAATCCAAATAACCGGAACCACGAAACCCAAACTCTCGAAACCATAAAATCGCGAAAAGACACAGCACACACTACACAACACATACAAACACGCACACCTCCCAACACTGTATAAAAAGCAATACAACACACACGCACACATCTAAACAAACACACACACCTACCCTTACTATATGCAGGGGGGCAAGCCCCCCTGCACCCCCCCCATGTGGGGGTCTGTGCCCCCCCTCTAATATATACTAACTCCGAGGTCGCACCGCACTCCATAACACAGACAACCTGGCACCACACAATCCACCCCCCCGCACAAACACACATCACAGATGTACAAACACCACCACTCCCAACACTAACACACTCACACTCTGACCTACCTACCCTAACCCACACATAAAACGTCCCAACACACTCACAAACACACAATCCCTCCCCAAAACCCTGAAATAAGCAACACTCACCTAACATGCACCGCGGGTTCAACATTGTCAGATTTGACATTTCCAGGTTCGCGATTTCCATCCATTCGACTTTATAGGCTCGAGATTCTGAAATTCGATATTTCAAGATTTCGAGGTTATAAAGTGTTTATATATATATATATATATATATATATATATATATATAAAATGTGTGTGTGTGTGTGTATATATATATATATATATATATATATGCGTATGTGTGTGTATATATATATATATATATATATATATATATATATATGGGTGTGTGTGTATATAAAACAAAAACAAAAGAAAAAAAAATGGCCACCGAAGGTAGGTACTGCAGTGAAAATAACAAATTCACTACCACCATGGCATAAAGCATAAAATGTAAATTTAATGAAGAACATAGACTGAATTGTTGACTGTGATTAACCGTGGGTTTCATTAAAGTAAGAAGAGAGAATGAATGAATTAGATCTGATGAAGGGTATCATTAGTACTTGAAAGCGCTTATCTTCTTATCCTTGGATATTTATGCTTCAACTTGGTTTTATCTTCATTAAATTTATGTTTTCTGCTTTATGCCATGGTGGTAGTGATACTTTTTATAGTGCATTTGTTATTTTGTGTGTTTTTCTGTATAGATGCATTTATATATATATATATATATATATATATATATATATATATATATATATACACACACACACACACACGTGTATATGTGTATGTATATATGTATATATATATATGTGTATATATATATATATATATATATATATATATATATATATATATATATATATATATAGATATAGATATATATATATAGATATGTGTGTGTGTGTCTGTGTATATATAAACATATATAATTTTAAGCCCACTTTGCAGAAGTGATCTAGGATCACTGTCTGCTTAGGTGACTTGCTCATTGTCGCACAGTAAACTAATGAAGATAGAAGAAGTCAAATCATGTACGTGTGTGTGTGTTATGTATATGGTAGCATATTTGTTTTTGAAGTTCTTCTGTCTTTAGATGATGCTAAAATGCTGTACCTCTTACAAATGTATGTTTGTCTTTGAGAGCTGTACTGTAGTGCATTGAGAAATGTGAGCTAAGCTGTTGTAGGTGTGAATTGGCATAAAGTGAGCATTGCTGATCGCCTGCTAATCCAAACTAAAAAAAGTGACTTATTTGTAATCCTTGGTTTACTTGTATTGTAACCCGTGGTTATTCATTCAAAATTGTATGAATTGTATTCAGACCAGCCTCTTGAATTTGCTGAATTATATGTTGCTTCAAACCAACCTCCACAGTTGCACAGTATTTTATAAAGCTCTACCCTGGACTGTTGGCATCACAGATGAACACGTGTTTTTCCTGCCCATAAGTTAGCCCTGCCATGGTGCCACTACAGTTTAATCTGTGACAGCCACAATCTACACTGGCAGATATCTTCACTCTCTCCCATAAAACCAGAACTTACCTTGCAGTTCCTCATTCAGTGCTTCATATACACTGGATTCATAAAGAGGAAAGCTATAAATGTGATGATCATCTGCAGTATTCTGTAAAGCATTCTGTATATTGTCACCTGATTTATTTTTACTCTGAATGTTTGTATTTTTGGATAAAGATCCGTCAACTGTAGAGTGCCTCCCTTCTGTCACACATTGGTTCATTGTAGCAGCATCTCAGTTTTTGTTACTCTTACCCAAATTCTGAGTGTTAGAATTAAATTACTAAACTTCCTTAAAAATTTCAGACATGAGATAGCAGAACTTTCCGATGCAGTAGTTGTCAGTTATTCTGAACTCTAAATTATTTACCAACCAGTTAAGTATTGAAATAAACAAGATTGTTGCTGATTTAAAAAAATACTTCTCTTGCACTACAGATGCATTTGGAGGAAGCTTTAAATGTGAAAAGCATTACTTCAGAAGTTGGAGCTTTCGTTGAAATGATCTGGGCAGAAGTGATTGGCCACTTGGAAGACATCTTGATGTGTCCCGTTAACAAAATTAGTATTAATGATGTAAGTTTGCATATTTGTCACTGTTTTAATGTACGTCATTCTAAGTTGTCCAAATAACCTTTTTCCAAGACATTCATTATTTAATGATGAGACCCACTGCATTCAGGGGTTAGTGTCTCTGGGAGGATGGTCACAGTTTGTTACTTACTTCTGGGGAACACCGGTGCTGGCTACATGAAGCCATTTATATGACATGATCTTATCCTTTCTTCTACAGTCATAGCTTGTTTGTGGATCCCTGTATCACAAAAACAAGTATGAGGTAAATGTATTTCAATTTTAAAATCAGTGTATTTTTAAATGTGGAAGAAAGAGTGCACTTGTAGATCACATTTATGGATAATATTTTTAAAATAAGAAGTGACCATCTGCTGGTTGCAGTCCTTTTGGCATGCCCAGACAGAAGAAAGGGCTAGATTACAACAGCAGCAGTCGCAGAATTGAGTATAGTGCATTCAAATGACACATTGTTATGAAGTTTTCTCGTAGTGCATTAAAATGTTAATTGACGTTAATTACGTGCACCACCTGTATTTCAAGCAGATGACAGAAGTATTAAAATTACTGTTCGTTGGGTTAAGGGAGTTCTGCAGGAATGGGACTACTGATGTATTCTGTACATATGTGTCTTATTAAACAACTGATGAAAGTCTGTTCCTTTAAACATATAGGAGCATTGCTTAGAAATGTACATTTTATGTTCTGGGATTTTGATGCTTAGAAATATACATTTTATGTTCTGTAATTTTGAAATTCTGGAAACCTTATGTTATGGAAGTTATGGTATATATGAATATCTATTTTTGTATATATACACGTGTGTGTATTTGTATGTATATATATATATATATATATATATATAGTTTGTTTCTTTCATCTAGTGGTTCTTTTTTTGATCTGTGCATTGCGTGAGCTTTTTGTTCAATTCACAGAGATGGTGAGAGACTGTATGACATTGAGGTTTAGAGACTTTTTCATTTTCCCACTGTTCCACAAACCTTGGAGTTGGGGTGTGTGTGTGTGTGTATGTATATATATCTATATATATCTATATATATATATAGATATATATATATATATATGTATAAAAGCAGATTTTTTTTTTTTTTGCTACACATTCAAGTCAATGTACAGATGTTCATCGTGTTTCACTGTTGCAGTCATAACTCTTGGATTATCCTGCTGGCAGGCTACCCACAGTCAGCCTAAATTCCAAAGTCTTGGTCCGGCGCCGGTTGCTGTCACCTCTTCCCTGACATCAGTTAAAAGATGCAGCCGATGCCATTTTCTTCAGTCTTTCTTGCCGCACGGTGCCCGAAGCAGAAGTAGTTCGCAAGTGCCGGTCAGCCGACTCCTGAGATTTTCGTGTTCAAATTTCAGATCCGAAGTCTTCATTTAAAGCTAAGTACCCCATTGGGTAAACTTTATTTTTGCTCCAGACCGATGTCAGAAAAAGTTAATAATTGTATTTCTTGTGGGAAGCAAATACCTCATAAGGACTTCCATTCTTATTGTACTCCTTGCCTAGGCCCCGATCACGAAGTTGCTAATTGCAGATTTTGTGCTAGATTTAACCAACGCACTATTAAGCGTCGGTACAATTTTGCATTTCATTACTTTGGTCGCAGATTTAATTACACAATGTCGTTGGATAGCCATCTGACTACCGCAATTCACAAGAAACGCAAGGAAAAGGAAAAAGACAGGCATCCGAGGTCCAAAACTGACGACGAGTCGTCTTCTAAGCCAGTCGCTGGTTCTCAGTGAGGTGCTTTCGCAGCCCCTGCCGCCCGCTACCTTAGAGCCGCAGGCCACTTCCGACTCCCAGGTGGAGGATACTAGGCCGCTGGAAACTCAAGGTATTGGACACTTGGAAAATATTCCCTCAGATGGGTCCGGAGCCGCTGAGCAGGCATCGGCTTCTGAGGGTGTTTTCAGGCCTACACAGTTATATGTAAAACCGACTACAGCTTCAAAGACAAAGACTAAAGCACCACTAAAGACAAAGAAACAAGTGCAGCAAGCCCATGGACAGACCTCCATGCCTAAAAAAACAGATACTCAAAATGGCCAAAGACCTAATTACTTTGATCAGGGGTTCCCATCCCCCTCCTGATAAGAGGCCTAGGCAAAAGACAGGATATGAATCTTCAGATCAGGTTTCCATTTCCTCTGACTTCTGTTCTGAACAGGAATACTCTCTTCCTCCCTATGAGGATTCTGATGCTGAAGAATCTATCCCTTTAGCCTCTCCTCCTGAGGATTATTCTTTTGGGGAAACCCTGCACACCATGAGGGAACACTTCAACTGGGAGAGCCAAGACTACTCGGAATCTAAGAAAAGGCTCAGAGACTTTCTTTTACTACCTCAGCACAGGCCTCTTGCTATCCCCCCTGTTTTAGACATTGTAGATGTATTTTCAGAGTCCGGCCTGTCTCCTGACTCTTTACCTCCTGCACCTGTTAAGCCAAACAGATACTACAGGGTTCCAGATTCACATAAACTTCTTTATAAAAACCTTGCTGCTGACCCAGAAACTATTTCTCTGGGTCCCAAAGGGGTCACGGCTTCCACTGAAAAAAACCCTATCCCCTCTGATAGGGATTCAATGGCACTGGATAGATGGGGGGGAAAGGTTTACACTTCTGCTACCTTGGCTGTGAGGGCTTTAAATTGTCAATTTTATATGCTTAAATATCAGCAGTACTTAATGTCACTACTTAAACAGAAAATATCAACAAATTCTGAATGTGCAGAAAACAAGGAAATGCAGGATTTATTGCATGCAGCTGAACAAGTGGGAAGGCATACTTTGCAATTTGGTTTTGATTCTCTGGAGGCCTCTTGCAGGGCCGCTGTTACGGGTTCTGTCATTAGGAGGCATGCTTGGTTAAAGGAACAGAATCTGCCTGATCATGTTAAAGCAAAATTATTAGATGCTCCATTACAGCATGATACTTTGTTTGGTGCTAAAGCAGAAGAGGTATTAAAGAAAATGGAGGACAAAGCAAAATCTATGCAGACAGTTAAGGATTTCTTACAGGTACAACCACCCAGATTTAGCAGGAACTGGCCTACAAAGAATTGGTCCTTTCCAGTGTCAGACAGGCCACAAAGAGGCAGATACAGACGCCCCAGAGGCAGATCCCAGCCCCATGGCTCATACAGGCCTAAACAATGGGGTGCTTCTACCTCCAAAAGCAGAGAAGACAAATCACAGCCATACAGGAAACAGTCCCAATGACTTTCCTCAGCCAGCGCCAAGCACTTATCTTTTGGCAGCTCCCTTAGGGGGAAAACTAGCACTTTTTTCACAAAATTGGCACATGATCACCCAGGACAAATGGGTCTTGAATATAGTGTCCCAGGGCTACAGGTTCCACTTTCACACCCTGCCAAGGGCAAAAGGTATGCCAGACAGTCAATGGGCAGAGGCACAAAAGCAAGTTTCATCCCTCATGGACATGAGGGCCATTCAGCAAGTACCACAGCAAGAGCAGGGACAAGGATTTTACTCAAGACTTTTCTTGGTACCCAGAAAGGACAAAGCCTGGAGACCAGTACTGGACCTGTTTATTCTAAACACATTTCTGGACATTCCAAAATTCAGAATGTTGACTCTGCAGCAGCTTCTGCCCATGCTGGGCAAGAAGGCTTGGCTTGCAACTTTGGACCTAAAAGAGGCATACCTGCATGTCCCAATCAGACAATCTTGCAGAAGATACCTCAGATTCATAGCTGGCTCAATGCACTACCAATTCTCTGCACTGCCCTTTGGCTTATCTGCTGTGCCCAGGGTCTTCACAAAATGGCTGACACCAGTAATTGCATTTTGCAGACAAAGAGGAATTCAAATATATCCTTACTTGGACGACTGCCTTGTTCAAACAGAGAACAAGGACATTCTACTAAAGCATCTGGCGTTTGTAAAAAGATTACTAATTTGCCTAAGGTACACAGTTAACGAAAAGAAATCAAAACTAGTACCCTCTCAACAGATAATATTCCTGGGTGCAAGCTTAAATACAACTGCCCAGATGGCTTATCTTGCACCAGACAAATAAAGGCAACTGACTTCTTACTTCAAAATGTTGGCAACAAAGACCCAATTATCTGCAAGAAAAATTCTGCAGGCTTTGGGCTTCATGGCATCCTGCATTCTGCTAATTCCATATGCCAGACTACATATGAGGAAACTACAATGGTATCTAAAAAGTGTTTGGACCCAACATTGCCACAGCCTGGAAACATTAATTACCTTCATTCCCTGTCTGCAACAGGAGTTTCGATGGTGGCCACAGGCCTGTCACCACAACAAGGGACAGCCATTCACTTTGCCCACAGCCAGGCAGACACTAACAACGGATGCATCAGATTATGCCTGGGGGGCCCACATGGCAGGAAAATGTATTCAGGGCACATGGCCAGCGGGCCAGATGCATCTTCATATCAATCAAAAAGATGCTAGCTGTTCAAAATGCCCTGATAGCTTTCAAGGATCTACTTCATCCAGGACAACTACTGATAAAGACGGACAATACTACAGTCATGTGGTACATAAACAAGCAGGGAGGCACACATTCCTACCCCCTCTGCAGACAAGCCATGACTTTGTGGGACACAGCATTGACCTATCAAGTTCACCTACAAGCACAATTCCTGCCAGGAAAGATAAATACTCTGGCAGATGAACTATGCAGAAACCTCATGGATCCCCACGACTGGAAACTGGATCCACAAGTCTTCAGCATGATAACCAGGAAATGGGGATGCCCAGACATGGATCTTTTTGCCTCCCTTCACAACTTCCAACTACAGAGATTCTGCACAAGGACTTATCACAAGCAAGCATGGAAAGTGGATGCCTTATCCTTCAGCTGGAAAAGCCTAACAGTATATGCCTTTCCTCCACTGCCTCTCCTCCCCAAGGTACTCCTAAAGGTCAGACAGGAGAAGCCAAAAATGATACTGATTGCCCAGACTGGCCACGCCAGCACTGGTACCAAATCCTAAAGGACTTGTCTCAAGATTCAGCCTGGACATGGCCTCAAATTCCTCACTTATTGACCCAACAAAACAATCAGATCCTGCACAGCCAGCTCAGGACCTTAAATCTGGCAGCATGGCAGATAATGTAGCCATTCAGAGCACACCTCTCTCCAAAGCTGTGATGGATGTTATTTTGGAGGCCAGGAGGCCCAGTACCAGAAAATCTTATGCAGAAAAATGGAAGAGATTCTGTACTTGGAACCAGGTACAAGGAATTGACATGTTTGTACCAAACATTCATCAGATTTTACAATACTTAACTGAGATGCTGACAAAGGCCTATCCTTTTCATCAATTAAGATCCATGCCTCTGCCATTTCAGCTCATTACAATATGGAACCACCTATCTTTCATCATCCTTTAATAAGGCAGTACCTCAGAGGGGCCAAAAACATAAGACCTCCAAGGAGAGCACCAATGCCTGCATGGGACCTCAGTTATGTCTTGGAAAAACTCACACTGCCTCCTTTTGAGCCAGCCTCAACAGCTGATATAAAATTCTTTTCCTGGAAAACAGCTCTGCTCCTAGCAATAACCTCTGCAAGACGAGTCTCGGAGTTACAGGCACTCATGGCTATGGAACCTTTTATCATTTTCTATCCAGACAGGGTTTCTCTGAGGACAAACCCGACATTTATGCCTAAGGTGGTGTCCAGTGTGGCCCTTAACCAAACCATTCACTTGCCTACCTTTTATCCAAACCCACAGAACAAGGGCGAGAGATTTCTGCATTCTTTGGACATACCCAGACAGCTACGCTTCTACTTGGACAGAACTAAAGCTTTCAGAAAGACTGAGCAGCTTTTAGTGGCATATGCTGCAGGATCACAAAGAAAGGCCATCTCAAAACAGACTATTTCAAAATGGATAGGCCATTGCATTCATTTCTGCTATTCACAACATGGCAAATCAGTGCCTAAGGGCATTAGGCCACATTCAACCAGAGCAGCAGCCACTTCAGCAGCCTTCCTCAGAGGAATACCAACCAAAGACATCTTAGAGGCTGCAACTTGGAGTTCGGTGCACACTTTTCAAAGCACTACCACTTACCGCTCTACTCTAAATCCAGAGCAGGCTTTGCCACTGCAGTTCTGCAGGGTCTCATAGACTCTCCTAATCCTGTTTAGCCCCAGCCACCCATCCTCAGCTTTGGGATTCAACCCAAGAGTAATGACTGCAACAGTGAAACACGATGAACATAGTACAGTTGTGTACCTACCATAAATGTAGATGTTCGAGTGTATTCACTGTTGCAGTCCAGGTTACCCTCCCACCATCCCCCTTTCTTTTGCTGGGTCTTATCTGTACTTCTCTATTCTATACAACCTATGTGGTGTATTTGCTTGTAGATGAAGGAAATTATTACCTTAGTGCATGCATGTTTATTGGCATAACTTTTAGCCTACCCTTTTGGGGGCACCTGACATCTGGGGCAAGAAAAACTGAAGAAAATGGTGTCTGCTGCATCTTTTATATCCCTGGCGCACTGACATCAGGGAAGAGGTGACAGCAACCTACGCCGGACCAAGACTTTGGAATTCAGGCCGACTGCGGGTAGCCTGCCAGCAGGATAACCCAAGAGTAATGACTGCAACAGTGAATATACTCGAACATCTACATTTATGGTAAGTACACAACTGTACTTTAGCAGATTTTTGCAGACAACTTGAGTGCTAGTGCTGTTTCCATTCAGTTATATGTGTGTAGTTATTTGTAATTGTATGTCCTTTGACTTAATTTAAAGCTAAACTGTGCCCCTTGTGAGGTTTATGTCTGAAAGGAGTCTAGTTTGGTTGAAGCCCACCTACACTCTTACTAGATTAAAAAAAATTCCTACATCAACTTTTCGTTTACTAAGTTTAATGCTAAATATCCAATAATGGCTGGGTGACTATGAAAAACAAAGCTTTTTTTAACCCCCCTGCTCAGAGGATTAGTCCATACTGGATTCAGGAACTGAGCTTGATATGTCACCATAGACTGAAAACCTAATGTTGGTGAACAGCTTCGATTCCTTCTGTGATCCAGCCACTGTTTGTTACAGTGTACAGAGGAATATGTATATTTAATAAAAGTAATTTAAAATATACCATGCTTTAGAGTCTGAAGTACTTTCATCTTTTGTTTTCTTTTTTTAATAGCAGTGATGAGTAGTCTTTTTTCTGATTACAGCATTGAGGAAAAAGTCTTTCCTTAGAATATACTGAACAACCTTTAATGTACCAAACAAGAAAAATCTTAGCAGTGCCACTGTACCTGAAATTTGTTCCACTATGTACTTTTAAGTTGATATATGCCATCTATAAAAGTTTGTTCTTGAAGTTGTCATAAGGATGTGCCTGTATTATATCAACAAGTAATATTAACCAGGATTAAAAAAAGTGGTAACACTGGTAGCTTCAGAAGGCATTTGGTAAATGGTAAGTTGTACTAAAGCATTTTACCCCTTTTAACAAGGGGTTTGAGGGAAAACCTCCTAAAAGTACATGTGAAGTCATTGTACAGCAGGATATTGTGTAGTATTTAAATAGTTAGTAAATAAGATGAGGATTTTTCTAGAAGCAATGCCTGGTAATGTATGCTTCAGATGCTTCTCCTTACTTCTAGGGAGATCAATTTCAGCCCGACTGGCAAACATGGTGCGAGACATCTCTAACAACTTGCTAAGGTGCTTGGCTTAAATCTCAGCTTTGCAATTCATCATCCTGCTGTTGTGTTTCTGGGGCTTTTGTTGGGCTCCTGTCTTCATAAAGCTCTCCTTCATCCAGAGAAGGTAACCTTTCTAACACAATATTTCCAAAAACTTCTTCACAGGAACCACCTCACTGCCATGAAGTTCTCAGAGCTTTGACAGAGTCTATGTGAGGAAGTGCAGTGGTGCCTGAGAAATTTGTGGTGGAAGCCCAGTCCTTCACCTTCAGGGTGAAGCTTCTCCCTTTTCTCAGGAAAGAGTTTGCTTGGTGGGGCTGAGCCTGCTTTCACATTCTGGGTCTCCCCTTCATAATAATTCCTCAGTACCAAACTTTGACCACAGATGCCTTAGACATAGCCTGAGGGGCTCACTTCAACTTACGGACTCAGAGCAGATGGGATACCTAGTTCAAAAACAAATGCATCAACCAAAAAGAACTGTTGGCAGTCCAAAAAGCCCTGATCACAAAGACCAGTGGAAACCAGACATACTCTTAGTAATGACAAGCAATACCATGGTTATGTGGTACATAAACAAGAGGGAGGGGGATTCACTTTTACCCTCTTGTCACCTACCATGGATCTTTGGGAAACTGCAAACTCTCTAGGTCTGCACCTCATGGCTCAGTACCTACCAGGAGAAAGAAATCAACTTTCAGATCACTTAAGCAGGAGTCTGTCAGACCCTCACGAGCAGCAACTGCATCGGAAAGTTTTTTTCAGCATAACCAGAGAATGGGATGTGACAGAGATGGACCATTTTACCACAATAGAAAACTCACTTGGAAAAGGTTTGCTCAAGGACCAAAACTAAGTCAGCCTGGATGATGGCTGCCGTCTCCTCCCTTGAACAGGTCGGTTCATAGGTAGGTACTAGACTATCTGCCCGAGGGCATTTATAACCCTAGCCAGAGTGTGTCAGCTTTCGCCGCCCCATTGATTAATTAACTGAGCATCTGTCAAGAAGAGCAAATGAAGTGATCCCAGGGGTGTATTTTCTATTACTCATCCACTCGTCAAGGTTTCTCTTGAAGAGTGTTAGTGAGGGGCTCTCCCTAATGTAGTTAGGAATTTTGTTCCAAAGCATGGGGAGTCTCTGTGATAGGAATCTATCCCTCCAGCATGTTCTGTTTATTGTTGTGGCAAGGTTTAGCTCACTAGAGCGAATGGCTTGCAATGACTTGGATTTCTTTAGGTGGAGCATGTCCATCAATTCTGAGTTGGACATGGCTTTTTAAGTCGGGCAGATATCACCTCTGAGTAAGCGATATGCCACTGAGTACAGCCGGAGTTTTTCCAGTTGGGCTGCATAGGACATATGTTTGAGGCCAGTAATCCTCTTGGTGAGGTACTTTTGTGGTCTTTCCAGCTGTTGGAAGTGTCTTGTGAGGTACATCCCAAATGGGGCATTGTACTCTATGATGGGTCTGATGAGTAAAGAGTAGAAGGTCACTATAACCTCTTTATTTCTAGATGCGAACCCTTTAATAATTAGATGGGCCACATAGAAGGATTTCCTAACTACTTTGGCAATATGATTGTCAAAGGAGTGATTATTATCTGCCTGGGCCCCCAAATCTCTTATTACCTCTTCTGTATTAAGGGGGCTGCCACCTATGTGGTAATTCATGGGTGTTTTGTTTTTCCCAAACAGGATGACTATGCCTTTTTTGGCTTTTAGCTTGAGATCATGACTTTGACACCAGGTGTCCGTCTTAGTAAGGCCCTTTTGGAGAATGTCCGTGTCAGCTGGAGAGTAGATTATGGCTCCCAGTTTGCAGTCATCGGCGAACTTGGTTATCCATAGTCCTCCTGTGTTTGCCTGTACATCTGAGACGTATATGCCGAAGGTAGGGGTCCCAGGACCGAGCCTTGTGGGACACCACTTGTGACTGATTTAGAGTCGGACCTGGAGCCCGCTATTCTTACCGTGTGAGTTCTGTCTGTAAGCCTGTTGGCAACCCATCACGTGACGTAGGGGTTTATGATGTTCATCGTGCATACAGCTGCAGTAATCACATATTGGTTCTCTGCCGTCAGGCGGGTACTCGGTCGGCCGAATTCCAAGGTCTAGGTCCGGCATCGGTTGTTGTCGCTTTCTTTCCTGACGTCAGTGCGACAGGGGTATGTAAGACACAGCCGACGCCATATTCTTCAGTCTTTTTTGCCGCGCGGTGCCCGAAGCAGAAGCAGTTCGCAAGTGCCGGTCGGCCAACTCCTGAATTTATGAAAAATTGGAAACCGAAGTCTTCTTTAAAGCTAAGTACCCCGTTGGGGAAACTTTTCTTGCCTCAGACCGATGTCAGACAAAGTTAACAATTGTATTTCTTGTGGGAAGCAAATACCACATAAGGATTTCCATTCCCTCTGCATACCTTGTTTAGGCCCAGACCACAACGTCTCGGGCTGTCGCTTTTGCGCTACTTTCAATAAACGCACTATTAAGCATCGGGCGGAGTTCACCCAACATTATTTTGGTAAAGCCTTTGATTATAAAATGTCATCGGAGACTCCGACTACCGTTTTGTCCAAAAAACGTAAGGACAAGGACCGACATGCGAGGTCCGCGGTCTCCACCGACACCACGCCAAAACCGGCTGCACGTGGTCCGGTTCTCAGTGAGACGCCTATGCAGTCCCTGACTACCGACGACACTTCCTTCTGTAACCGAGACCGCAGGTACCTCGGCCCTTACTCAGATTACAACCACCGAAGCCACTGTGAGTGTAGAGCCTCCTAATGTGGACAGGTCCACTTCCACCCAGGCTGTCTTTAGACCCTCATCTTCCTTTTCCATTAAGGCCTTTACTAAGTCCAAATCAGCCATGCATCCCAAGAGGCCTGTTGCTCAGGGCCCATCCCCCGGCCCCATGCCTAAAAAGCAGATGCTTAAAATGGCTGAGGATTTAATTACTCTTATCAGGGGTTCCCAACCCCCTCCAGACAAGAGACCCAGAGTGGAGGAAGATTCTCCCTCTTCTGAACAGGGCTCCATTTTCTCAGAACATTCTGATGTAGAGGAACACTCGTACTCCCCTTATGAAGATTCTGATGCAGAACAGTCCATTCCTTCTGTATCTCCCCCAGAGGATTTTTCTTTTGGGGAAACCTTGCACACCTTGAGGGAACACTTCCATTGGGAAGGCCAAGACTTTTCTGATTCCAAAAAAAGGCTTAGGGAATTTCTTTTGTTACCTCAACACAGACCTCTGGCTATACCTCCTGTCTTGGACATACTTGATGATGTTTACTCGGAGGCTTGTCTTAATCCGGATTCCTGCCTCCTGCCCCAGTCAAACCTGATAGGTACTACAGAGTTCCTAACTCTCACCAATTTCTTTTCAAAAGCCATAATGCTGACCCTGAAACCATTTCTCAAGGCCCCAAGGAAATGAAGGCCTCTACTGCCAAGAATCCACTACCTTCCGAAAGAGAATCTAGATCCTTAGAAAGGTGGGGAAAAAAGGTATACACCTCGGCCACCCTAGCCATGAGGGCCTTAAATTGTCAGTTCCATATGCTTAAATATCAGCAGTTTCTGTTATCACAATTAAGAAATAAAATGTCTCAACCTGAACAGCCACATTTGAAGGAATTGCAGGATATGATGCATAGTGCAGAACAAGTGGGTAAACACACCTTACAATGTGGCTATGATGCCTTAGAGGCCTCAAGTAGAGCTGCTGTTACAGGATCAGTCATTCGTAGACATGCCTGGCTTAGGGAACAAAGCTTGCCTGATCATGTTAAAGCTAAACTACTAGATGCTCCTTTACAAAAGGATGTACTATTTGGTAATAATGCTGAGGAGATACTACGGAAAATGGAAGAAAAAGCTAAATCTATGCAAACTGTCAAGGCTTTTCTACAGGTACAACTACCTCGTTTTAGCAGAAATTGGCCTTCTAAAAACTGGTCCTTTCCAGCCACGGACAAGCCCCAAAGAGGTAGATACAGGCGCACAAGGGGCAGAGGACAATCTCAAGGATCATATAGAGGCAGACAATGGCAAACTCCAGCACCAAGAGGTGGCGAAGACAGTGCACAACAATACAGAAAACAAACCCAATGACTTCCTCCTTTTCATGCCAAGCAAGTCTCAGCTGGCAGCTCCCTTGGGAGGAAAGCTGGCATTATTTACAAAAAATTGGCATATTATCACAACAGACAAATGGATCCTGGACATTATAAACATAGGCTACAGATTTCATTTTCACACTCTTCCAAAAATGAGAGGCATGCCAAACCTGCCACACAATCAAAGGGCAGAGGCACAAATGCAAATTTCAAAACTCATGGACATTAAAGCTATTCAAGAGGTACCTACTCACGAACAAGTTCAAGGTTTTTATTCCAGACTATTTCTGGTACCAAGGAAAGGAACCGACTGGAGACCCATTTTGGACTTATCCATCCTTAATACATTTCTACTCGTACCAAAATTCAAGATGCTCACATTACAGCAGCTTCTTCCCATGCTGGGCAAGGAGTTTTGGCTGGTAACATTGGACCTCAAGGAGGCATACCTGCATGTCCCAATCAGACAAAGCTGCAGAAGATACCTCAGATTTCTTGCAGGTTCAATCCACTATCAATTCTCTGCATTGCCCTTTGGCTTATCTACTGCGCCCAGCGTATTCACGAAATGCCTGGCATCAGTAATTGCCTACTGCAGACTTCAAGGGATACAAATTTACCCTTATTTGGACGACTGCCTGATCCAAGCGGACAGCAAGCACATACTTCTGTAACATCTGGCTTATGCAACACGGTTACTGAATTCTCTGGGATACACAAGCAACAAAGAGAAATCCAGGCTAACACCATCTCAGAAAATAACTTTCCTGGTGCCAACTTGGACACAAATACCCAGATGGGCCTACCTTACGCCAGAAAAACAGGGGCAACTAACTCAGTACTTCAAAATACTAGCAAATTGTACCAGGCTTACTGCAAGGAAAATCCTGCAGGCTCTGGGTTTCATGGCATCTTGCATTCTTTTAATCCCATGTGCAAAGCTGCATACGAGAAAACTTCAATGGTACCTAAAAAAACCTATGGTCTCAACACAGCCACAATTTGGAAACAATAATACCAATAATTCCATGTTTGCAAAAGGAATTTCTATGCTGGGCCCAAGCATGTCAAACAAACACAGGTCTCCCATTCTGCAAGCCTCAAGCAAATCAAGTCATCACAACAGACGCCTCAGATTACACCTGGGGGGCGCACATGACAGTCAGGTGCATTCAGGGCAAATGGTCCCAAAAGGAAAAGCACCTTCACATCAATCAAAAAGAAATGCTAGCAGTGATAAATGCAATTACAGCATTCAAGGACCTCCTGCATCCAGGACAATTATTGATAAGAACAGACAACACCACAGTAATGTGGTACATAAACAAACAAGGAGGAACACATTCATACCCCCTGTGCAGACTAGCCATGACACTTTGGAACTTGGCTCTGGAATGGCAAATCGAACTTCAAGCACAGTACTTGCCAGGTTTGGAAAACACGCTGGCAGACAATCTAAGCAGAAATATGACAGATCCGCACGAATGGAAGTTGCATCCTCAGGTGTTTACAAAGATAATCCAAACGTGGGGGAGGCCAGACATAGATCTGTTTGCCTCCCACAGGAATCATCAATTGGAAAAGTTTTGTTCAAGGACCTTTCATCCAAAGGCCTGGAGAGTGGACGCCCTTTCATTCAGTTGGACAGCATGGACAGTGTACGCTTTCCCACCTCTGCCTCTTCTGCCCAAGGTGCTCTTGAAAGCAAGAGCAGACAGACCGAAGATGATACTGATTGCTCCAGACTGGCCAAGACAGCACTGGTACCCACTCCTGAGGAGCCTAACACATACTCCTCCCTGGCCTCTACCTCTAATGCCTCTTCTGCTGACTCAGCACAGCTACAAAACTCTTCACAGTCAGCTGAAAACACTCAATCTCGCTGCATGGAAAATTCCTTAACACCACAACAGACCCTACTCCCCAAAGAGGTGCAGGACGTCATTCTGGAGGCCAGAAGGCCATCTACTAGAAAGGCTTATTCCGCAAAATGGAAACGGTTTTGCTCTTGGAATGAGAAAAAAGGCCAGGACCCTAGAAAACTGAATTTGCCTCAGGTATTACAGTTCCTAGCTGAGCTGCTGAACAGTGGACTTTCATTTTCCTCCATAAAAATCCATGCCTCAGCCATTTCTGCAGAATTCAACACTGATCCACCGTTATTCTCTCACCCACTTTTAAGACAGTTCCTCAGAGGGGCTAAAAATCTTAGACCACCAAGGAAACAGCCAGTGCCAGCCTGGGATCTTAATTACATTTTAGAAAAATTAACATTGCCTCCCCTTGAACCAGCTGCCTCAACAGATTTGCAATATTTGTCCTGGAAAACTGCTTTCCTTCTGGCCATTACCTCAGCTCGTAGGGTTTCGGAACTACAAGCCCTCATGGCTGTGCAGCCCTTTCTCATCTTCCATCAGGACAGGGTTTCCCTTCGAACCAACCCGTCTTTTATGCCTAAAGTGGTATCCAGGGTAGCTTTAAATCAAGCCATACACTTACCTACCTTTTACCCCAATCCTCAAAACAAAGGGGAAAGGCTGCTACATTCCTTAGACATCCATAGACAGCTATGTTATTATTTGGACAGAACAAAGCCTTTCAGGAAATCAGAACAACTTTTTGTGTCCTATGCTGTGGGAGCTCAAGGGAAGCCTGTTACCAAACAGACAATTTCAAAATGGATAGGCCACTGCATACGATTTTGTTACTCCTATCATGGGAAATCTGTCCCTACAGACATCAGATCACACTCCACCAGGGTCACAGCTACCTCTACAGCCTTCCTCAGAGGAGTTCCTACCAAAGATATTTTGGAGGCAGCCACTTGGAGTTCTGTGCATACCTTCACAAAACACTACCACCTGCCTTTATATTCCAAAACTAGAGCAGGCTTTGCCACTGCTGTGTTGCAGGGCATTCTGGCTCATCCCAGTTCCACCTAGTGCCTACCACCCTGTGCATAGCTTTGGGATTCTACCCATATGTGATTACTGCAGCTGTATGCACGATGAACATAGTACAGTTTTGTACCTACCATAAATGTAGATGTTCGAGTGCTAATACAGCTGCAGTACAGGTTTCCCTCCCTCCTTCCCCTCTTGGTAAAGGATTAGTGGCTAACACCTCCTCATACAACCTAATTTAGGTTATCCTCCTATGGTGTATTTGCTTGCAACTACTGTTTTTTGATTACATTGCATTGCTTGAATATATTTATATATATATAATTTATGTATTGCCTTCCTTCTGGGGGCACCTTACACCTGGGGCAAGAAAAGACTGAAGAATATGGCGTCAGCTGTGTCTTGTATACCCCTGTCGCACTGATGTCAGGAAAGAAAGCGACAACAACCGACGCCGGACCTAGACATTGGAATTCGGCCGACCGAGGACCCGCCTGACGGCAGAGAACCCATATGTGATTACTGCAGCTGTATTAGCACTCGAACATCTACATTTATGGTAGGTACAAAACTGTACTTTCAGGCTGGTGAGTTTTTCTATAATTCCCGAGTGGGGAATGGTGTCAAAAGCCTTGGTGAGGTCAAGGTAGGCTGTGTGAACCACCTTCCCCTCATCTGTGGCCTTGGTGACTGTATCGAAGAAGTCAACCAGGTTTAGTAGGCATGATCTACCCTTAACAAAGCCGAACTGGGTCGGGTCAAGTGTTTGGAGGTTCCCAATGTCTTTGTTAATGAGTTCCATGATGATGTGCTCCATAGCCTTGCAGACCAGGCTAGTCAGGCTTATGGGGCAATAGTTACCAGGGTCATTTGTGGCCCCTCCTTTGTGGAGCGGAATAACCGTTGCTGTGCGCCATTCTGTGGGCACGTAGCCTGTGTAGAGGCTGAGGTTGAACAGTGTGTGTAGGTGGGGGGGGTTGGTTCGTTCTGTAGTTAATGCAAGACCCAGCCTGGGACACCATCTGGCCCCATTGATGCTGTGCTTTTGGCTTTTGAAAGGGCCGTTTTCACCTGTGCGTCTGTGATTTCCGGGACACTACACTTTTCCAGTATTGTTGTGGGCCCTTTTGGGGGTGAGAGGGGGGTGAAGTTTGCAGTGAATCTATCTGCCTGGATGTTGGCAATATCAGTAGGTTCAGTATATTTTGTGCTATTTTGCACTAGCTCAGAGCATATCTGCGAGTTGCCACTTAGATTCTTGACATAGCTAAAGAAAGCTTTGTGATTATCTCTCGAATCCTTGGCTATTTTTCTTTCTAAGTTAGCCTGGGATGATTTTATGAGGGACCTTAGTTTCTTACTGATACTGATCAGGGATGTCTGTCCTTCTTGGGATTTGCTTTTTTTCTGAACTAGTTTCCTCCGTCCTCTGTTTGCCCTCCAATACCCTCATTCCCCAGAGTAGTATTGAAGATAAAGGAGGAAGGGCCAAGATTCATTTTAATAGCACCAAGTTGACCAAGGCAGTACTGCTACCCCTTAATGCTCAGTCTCAGCAAGAAGGAACCATGGCTGCTGCCCCAACAAGTGGACCTGTTAACACAGAACGGGGGCAACATCATACACCCCAACGTGGTTGGGAGCTTGGATAATATTTTGCCCCCCCGATGGGGACATCCCTTGATAAACAGGGCATGGACTTTATAAAACGTCAGGAGACCTAGTAGCAGAAAATCTTACTCCACCAAATGGATGACATTTACAATATAGTGCAGACAAAAGGGAAAGAACCCTCTTCACTCTCAAATTCCTCTGATCTTCTCATACTTATCAGAACTTTTTGATAAGGGCTTTCTCATTCCCTTATTAAAATTCACTCTCTAACCATTTCAGCCTATTTGTTCATTCAACTACCTCTCTTTTCCCACCCACTTATGAAACAGTCCCTTGGGGGGGGTTATTCACATTAGACGCCCTCTCAGAGAAAGCCTCCTGTTTCTCCGTGCCATCTCAGTTTCATTTTGGAGAAGCTCATTCTCCCCCCTTTCAACCAGCTGCCTCCTCAGATACCAAGTTCTTGACCTGGAAGACTGTTTTTTTTTTTTGCTAGCCATTACTTCAGTAATCACATTCTACCCTAACAGAGTCTCTATTAGGTCCAACCCCTCCTATATGTCTAAAGTGGTCGCAGAGACCTCTTTGAACCAGTCCATCTACCTACTTACTTTCTTTTGCTATCCACTCACTGGATGTGCATAGACAATTGCATTATTACCTGAACAGAGCAAAAAATGTCAGGAAATCTGATTAGCTTTTCTTGACCTTTGCCTGTAACACTGAAGGGAGACCAGTTTCTAAACAAATGCTTTCCAAATGGATCTCCTACTGCATTTTGTTTTGCTATAACCACTATGAAAAAAAAAGTCACCATACTCTGTTAGATCACTCAATTAGGGCTACCACTACATTTACTGCCTTTCTTAAAGGGGTAGCCACTAAAGACATTTTAGAAGTAGCTACTTGGTCTTTTGTGCATAACTTCACCAAACACTATCACCTTCTAACCTTCTCTTAAGTCTACAGCTGGGTTTGTCACTGCAGTCTTGCAGGGAATCCTATCCTCTTCATAAAATTCATTATCCAGCATTTTATCAGCTTAGGTAGTTATCCCATAAGTTAGGACTGTAACACTGAAACGCGAAGAACATAGTATTGTTTTGTACATTTACCATAAATGTAGAAGTTTGAGCATATTCACTGTTGCAATATTCTTTCCCTCCCTCTTTCCCCTTTTGCTACAAAAGTTGTGATTTTCCTCTCTAGATCCAAGTTGTTTATCCACCTCTGTTCAGATTAGGCTTAATGTTGCACTCTGGGGTATCCTAGGCTAAGGCTCATGACCTTAGGTACCAGCTAGGGGCAAGAAAATACTGAAGTTATGGCACCAGCAGACTCCCTTTATACCTGTATATCTTGCATCAGGGCATCCACTGGCTCCTGGAGGAGGAGGACATCACACTGAGCTTAATTGGAGGAAGTCAGAGGAAGGGCTCTGAGCCAACTAATCTGTGATATATAACATTTAAGTATCCTGTTTTTTTGCTTATATCGGAGTTATTTATAGCACTTTTATTGTCTGCATATACTTTGCTAGCTAGTTTCACTGTGTGTGAGGTATTAACTAGAAATTTTCTAGAATTGTTAAGCATCTGGTTGGGTTTGTTTGTTCTGATTTCCTGCTAAGGAGTGTATCGTATAACTTGTTTGCCGTTAAAAGCATTCTGTAGAGTCTCCTTGATCCTTTATCTGTTTAAACATTTCTGCAGTTTTTTTCTCTACCTAAGTAGTGTTGGTAGTGTAGCATTGTCCATATTCATGCTTGTGTTTTGGGCCTAGTTGTTTGTTAGTAGAGGCTGTGTGTCTAAGCACATGTCCCAGGCCATCATAGCTTAGCCAAAGCCAGTATAGCATTTCAGTGAGAGTGAATTGTTTGTGGTCATTGGCTGGCTGGAGCTGCCTGGACTATGGCTTGGAGTAAGCACCTTATTGGTTTTCAAACTTTTTTTAAAAGTTGTTTCAGGTTTCAGCTTTGTTACTTAAGAAGTCAACTTGTGAGTGTTTCTGCCATTTCACACTGTGCTAATCAGAGGAAGTACTCTGAGCCAACTAATCTGTGATATATAACATTAAGTATCCTGTTTTTTGCTTATTTCTGAGTTTTTATAGCACTTTTATTGTCTGCATTTACTTTGGTAGCTAGTTTCATTGTGGGTGAGGTATTAATTAGAAATTTTCTACAATTGTTAAGCATCTGGTTGGGTTTGTTCTGATTTTGTGGCTTTGCAGTTTACCTCCCCTACTGTAAATTTGATCTGGGACACTGCTCCCAGTCCAGTGTCATTACCTCATTCTACCTAATCCAGGGAGAACATTTGAGAAGGCCAACCCAGTTACTTTCTTCTCCTCTTTTCCCCTTTACATTTTACAAAAAAAAAAAAATTTCTAAGCTTGTTTCCTGCCTTTGCTGTAAGTTGTCTAGTCCAGATACAGATTTGCTGTATCCAGGACTGTTTGTAAGCTTCTGAGCCCCCAGGCCTTTCTGTGTTGGAGGGAAGCCTTCTAGCTTAATTTTGTTTCTTAGAACTAGCCAGTTTTCTAGTTTCAGCACTGAAATCTGTTTCTTTGAGCTCAGCACTTGTAGAACTCATTGTAAGCACTAACTAAGCTACAAATTACTACAGCACTCAACGTTCTTCACTTGTCTAGAGGAAAACCGTTTTTAGTACTTAAATAAGCACCTATCCAGGCATGTCTGAGGGTCAGCTCCCAGTGTTTTCTACTGTCTACCTGATGAATCTGGGCATCTTGGGGCAATGCAGCAATTGCCTCATGTACACAGACAACCCTCTCCTCCTACCACCCAACACCACAACCTGTGAGAGATGCACTTATATAGCCAAACTGGAAGCAAAGCTCTCTTCACCCAAGACTGGACTAGACAGTCAAGAGGAGAAGGTAAACACTTGCACCACATCACACTCATCACATAATCCCTCAAAACCTACACCACCAAAACACACACACACACAGCAACACAAAGCACACACCTGCATTCGTGGAGGCTCTCAAAAAAATCTACCCAAGCAACAGGGACCTCCAAAGCAGAAACGCAAGCTACCTCCAGCCCCCAACACAACCCAAATGACACATAGCCTACAAACTCAGTGTGCCACTCAACCACAGCCCATAAGGCATAACAAAGTACCCAACACTCTAGTCATAGGTGACGCTATAGTAAGGCACACTGATGTTCCGCTCACCACAAGGAGAAAGTTACTGTCAGCTGCCCGCCAGTTGCCAGGATCCACCACATAACATATGCACTCAGGTTACTCCACAACAAGTACAAATATGACTGTCATTGTCCATGTTGGTGTGAATGACCTGAGACGTACCTCCCTGGACTACATGAAAAGAGACATGGAGGAGCTGTCCGATCTTATAGCCCAGGCAGATTTGACCCTAGCCCTGAGTAGTATCCTGACATCACCCAGAATGATACCACAATACAAGGACAAAATGATTGACTTCAACAATTTGCTAAGCTTCTGGTGTCATTTTAAGGGGATCAAGTATCTGCCAGCCTGGGGTGACATGATCGACAAACCACGATGCTTTGCCAGAGATGGCCTGCACCTGTCACTCATGGGATTCCAGATACTGGCTAAGGCTCTTGTCACCCCTATAGTGCCTTTTTTAGGCAAAAGTCAAATGACAAATTCAACACCGTAACAGGTACAAGCAAGCAAAACCTGAGGGTAATGTTACTTAATGCTAGAAGTCTAAACCTCAAAATGTACTCACTCGAGGCACTCCTTAAAATGGAGAACATTGACATCTGTGCAGTGACAGAGACCTGGTTCAAGGCTCCAGAGAGCACCCCTGCATTACCAGGCTATAATTCATATACCACACCTTTCGTCCACCTAACCTGGACCGAAGCACTAAAGGCTGAGGCGTGTCCATATTCATTAAGGATATCCACACCTCCAGGCTAGTTGCTCAACATAATGCATCCAAAATTATCCATGTGCAACTAACTCTGGGCAAGACCGCAGTCCAAATTTTAGCATGCTACAGATCCCCCACCATGCCCCAGGATTCCCACTCCTCATTTCTTGATACACTGGAAAATAGTAGGGTAGAACCCAACACCCTAATAATGGGCAATTTCAACTACCCCACCATTAACTGGGAAAACTACTCATGTACCAACTCTTGTGCTCAATATTTTCTGGATTTCATAAATTCCAATGCCTTGGATCAACTTATCCACACCCCCACCAGGGGCAGTATTATCCTAGACCTGGTCATTACCAACATGGGCAACCGGTGTTCCACACCACAGTTCAATTTCTCGTTGGCCAGATCCAACCACAAGCAAATCACCCTAGACATCCACATCTCACTCCCACCCTCCATTAGGGAAACCACCGTAAAAAATTTCTCCAAAGCCATCTTCACGCTTCTTAAGACAGAAGTGGCAAACTTCATGACACCCATGCTGATGGGCATTAGAGGTACGACTGCTGAATCCTATAAAATTGCACTTTATAAGCACTTACATAAGTGCATGGAGCGTGCAATCCCGAACAGAACCAATATGCTATTCTCCAAAAAAAGGAAGGCAATCTGGTGGTCCCCTGCCATAAACAAACTCTACAACAGAAGAAACTGTTGCAAAAAAGAGTAAAATCCAATGATTGGAGGAACTCCATGGTCAGCCTTAGTAAGAAGCTGAGATCCCTCATAAAGTCCTCCAAAGCTAGTTACGAAAACAAAATCTCCACTGATTCTAAAGACAACCACAAATCATTCTATAGCTATGTCAATAATCTCAATGGCAACACTCAGCTCTGCTCTGAGTTACAACACAATGGCACTAAATATACAGAACCAACTGATATTGCCAACATCTTGGCAGATAGGTTCAGTGTTAACTTTACCCCTCTTTCATCCTCTAAAGGGCCCATCTCTATACCGGAAGAATGCAAAGTTCCTGTAATCACAGCTGCACAGGTAAAAAACACACTCTCCAAACCCAAGAACACAACATCCATGGGACCTGACAACATCCCAGGCTGCGTTCTACATGAACTACAGAACGAACTGGCACCCCACCTAAGTACCATGTTCAGTCATAGCCTCACCTCTGGCTTTGTGCCCACTGAATGGCGCACAACAATGGTTATCCCACTCCAGAAAGGGGGAGCCACCACAGACCCCAGGAATTACTGCCCCATTAGCCTGACGAACCTGATCTGCAAGGCTATGGAACGTATCATCATGGAACTTATAAACAATGACATTGGTAATCTCCAAACTCTGGACACTACCCAGTTTTGGTTTGTAAAAGGCAGATCATGTCTCTTAAACCTGATAGACTTCTTTGAAGCGGTCACCAAAGCTGTAGATGAGGGTAAGGTGGATGTCCTTCAAGGATGCATCTGCAGTCCTAACAAATGGGTTGTCCTGCCTCAGGCAGCCCTTCGGTCGGCCGGATTCCAAAGTCTGGGTCTGGCCTCGGCTGATGTTGCACTTCACCCAACATCACTGCGGCAGTCAATTGGGTATAAAGGCATCAGCCGACGCCATTTTCCCCAGTCTTTCTTGCCGCGCGGTGCCCGAAGCAGAAGCTGTTCGCAAGTGCCGGTCGGTCAGATCCAGTGTTTTCTACTACCGAAGACTTCTAAAAAGCTAAGTACCCCATTGGGGACTCTTTCTTGCCTCAGCCGATGTCAGAAAAAGTAAATAATTGTTTAACTTGTGGGAAACAAATACCTCATAAGGATTTCCACTCTTATTGCCTTCCTTGCTTAGGCCCAGACCACGACGTAGCAGCTTGTCTAGCCTGTGTTTCCTTCAACCGACGGACACTTAGACGTCGGTCGGAGTTTGCGGAGGAGTTTTTTGGTCCCACTTTTGCGTACAAAATGCCGTCGGAGACTCCGACTTTGCATTTAGCTAAAAAGCGTAAGGAAAAGGACCGACACTCGCGGTCCGCGGTTTCGGCCGAAACCACGGCTAAGCCAACCGCGAGTGTCTCGGTTTCGGCTGAAACCGAGTCCTCGGTTCTTCCTTCGGCCGAAAACATTCCTCCTGCAGCCGAGGCCTCACACAGCATGGCTGAATCTGCTACTGAATTTTCTCCTGCTGTAGCAGGCACCCAGGATTTATCAGACACTATTCCTTTGGATATATCTACTCCTGCACGTGGAGCTGCTAGGCCCCCTGCATCCATGTCTATCAAGGCTTTCTCTAGGGCTAAAGCAGCTAAATCTTCAAAGGCCTTGCCTTCTAAAACCCCCTCTCACAGGCCTAGCTCTAGTTCCCAAATGCTTAGCCTGGCAGAGGATCTCATTTCTTTGATCAGGGGATCCCAACCTCACCCTGACAGGGCCTCTCATCCTCCTCCAGAGAAAAGGCCTAGAGCAGACCCCCCTGAACCAGTTTCTACGGATTATTCTTCTGATGATTCAGAAAACTCAAATCCTCCTGAAGGCCCTTACTCTCCATATGAGGATTCTGACGCAGAAGACTCCATCCCTTCTGCCTCTCCTCCTGAGGAATTTTCTTTTGGGGAAACCTTGCATGCTATGAGGGAACAATTTCAATGGCAGGGCCAGGATTTTTCAGATTCAAGGAAACGGCTCAGGACCTTTTTGCATTTGCCACAGCATAGGCCTTTAGCCATTCCTCCAGTACTAACAGTTGTGGATGATGCATTCAATGATGCTTGTACTGCCCCTGACTCTCTTCCTCTGGCCCCTGCTAAGCCCGACAGATACTACAGGGTCCCGGACACACATTATCACCTGTATAAGGCTCCTATTGCAGATCCTGAAACTATTTCTCAAGGCCCCAAAGCTGTAGCAACTACCAAAAACCCCCTCCCCTCTGAAAGAGAATCTAGAGCATTAGAGAGATGGGGTAAAAAAAAGTTTATACTTCTGCTACTCTTTTGGCTAGGGCTTTAAACTGTCAATTCCACATGATTCAGTATCAGGAATTTTTGTTAGACCAGTTAAATAAAAAAATATCCTCTCCTGAACCTATAGACCGTAAGTCCCTTCAGGATTTGGTACATAACACTCAGCAGGTCAGTAATCATTCCTTAAAATGCGGCTGTGATGCACTGGAGGCTTCCTTTAGATCAGCTATGACTGGTATAGTAATCAGAAGACATGCATGGTTAAAAGAGCAATCCTTACCAGACCATGTAAAGTCAAAGCTCCTGGATGCTCCCATGGAGAAACTCAGTTTGTTTGGCTCCCCTGCACAACAAGTGTTAAAGAAGGTGGAGGAAAAAGCAAAATCTGTCCAAACAGTCAAGGACTTCTTACAGGTCCAGCCTCCTAGATTTAGTAGAAATTGGCCTTCGAAGAATTGGTCCTTTCCAGACACCAGAGCACAGAGAGGCAGAAATAGGCGCTCAAGAGGCAGAGGTCAGTCCAGAGGTGCCTACAGGGGACATCAGTGGCAGCCTAGAAACCAGAGAAGTACTGCCACAGATCCAGCTGCTACCACTTCCACAGGACAGTCACAGTGACTTGGCTCTGATACCGCCTACCAGGGAACAACTGCAAGCACCCTTAGGCGGAAAGCTAGCCTTATTTTCAGTAAACTGGCATTACATTACAGGAGACAAATGGATTTTACAGACAATAGACAAAGGTTACAGGTTTCACTTCCATACTCTACCAAGGAAGAGAGGAATGCCAAACCTACCACCAAACCAAAAAAT